>NW_010510060.1:51966-64187 GCF_000687285.1 Phaethon lepturus
ACAGGCTGCCCAGAGAGGTTGTGGAGTCTCCTTCTCTGGAGACCTTCAAAACCTGACTGGATGCGTTCCTGTGCAACCTGCCCTAGGTGATCCTCCCTTGGCAGGGGGCTTGGGCCAGATGGTCTTCAGAGGTCCCTTCCAACCCCTACCATTCTGTGATCCCGCAGCCTTTACTGATACTAGAGGTTGCCCTGAACCAGGTGCAGGACCCTGCACTTGGCCTTGTTGCACCTCAAGGTTCACGTGGGCCCATTCCTCGAGCTTGTCCAGGTCCCTCTGGATGGCATCCCGTCCCTCAGGCGTGTCAACCGCACCACTCAGCTTGGTGTTGTCTGCAAACTTGCTGAGGGTGCACTTGATCCCACTGTTTGTGTCATTGATGAAGATTAAGTGATTTAATTTATTTAAAAACAAAATAAATGTGGAACATTTTGCAATCCCCTTTAGTGCTTTCAGAATGCAACAACCCATGTAGTACTTTTGTAAAATGAAAAATTGGGGACTATTGTATTGAAAATTGTAGTACATTTTTTCCCTAATTCAAAAAAGGTCAAAAATACAGGAAACGCTCAACAGCATAAAACACTGAAATAAGTCTTGCTTTAAGGGTTCTTATTTGCTCTTTTAAGAAAACAAAAAATCATGTTTGTTATTGAATTCAAGCATAAAACTCTTCAACCATTTTAGTACTGTGCCCCAAGGATGCCTAAAGACTTTTTTTCTTTCTTTTTTCAAGTCAGACTAGGCAAAGTTCACACTGCATGCTGCTGAAAATATACCCATGGGGTTTGCGAGACAATTCAGGGCAACTCTTGGAACACAGCAGACGGTCAAGGGGTTAAAAGGATTCTTTCCTGGCAAGGCTGCTGGCATTCAAAGGTGCTGGCATAACAAACTGTGTCAAGCTCCTTCGCTGACCTAGATTGTAGATCAGAACAGGGCCATAAATAATACTGGTTTGCAGTCCCAGTTGGTCCCTGTCACAAGACTATGATTACAGCTGCCAGACACAGCCCTCAGAAAAACAACATCAGCCAACTACTATCTCAGAGTTTTTACAGAAGGAAAATGTCTCACAATTGCTTCGTAAAGCATGCATATGGTTTAGTGGCATAAATAAGCAGTACAGTTTCAGAAGACAAAATGGTTTATGATTATGCTATTTTCTCCTGGTTTTGTCCCCTTCAAATTTAGCTGCTTTATTTGTCCCTCAGTGAGGAAATACAGAACTGGATGATGAACCATCCTTTTCTGGATATCACAATTGATCTGTGTTCTTCAGAGCTAGAATTTTCAGACTGGGATGCAGTACGACAGAGAATGCAAACACTTGCTTTGGGAATGAAATTCAACCAATGTCTGAACTTGTACCCAAGACCAATTTCCGTTGACCCAAGTCAAAGAAATGATGGGCAGTATCTTTTCAAAATGTGCACAGCAGCACACAATATTAACATGCCAGTCAGAAAGGTACTCAAATACAGAGATAGTAGGGTGAGAGAAATTGAGAAGAATGGGAAACATAGTCTGTAGGTTCAGTGCAGGAGGACAAGGAAAATTTTACAGTTGTACACATCAGAGGTTTTGTGGGAAGGGCTGACAGGAGGATTAGTGATGCTTTAGCAGAGAAAACGTGCTTTGCAGCTAGTCAGAGCTTCAGAGGTAAAGATTTCAGCACGGTCCCCAAAGGAAAGAGAAGAAGAAACTGCTGTGAACGTTGTTGCTGCCTACACTCACAGTGAGTCTACAGTAACCAAGGGAATAATAATGAAAATATTACGCTGTGAGGAAAAAAAAAGGGACTTTAAAGCACGTTTTCTGATTTATTTACTGATACAGGTAAGATCACTAATAATTTTCTGATTATTTAACTTCCTACTTCCTTAATCCAGGATGGAGCACTGTTGTTTTGGTTTGTATCTAAGGTTATCCTGAGTGTATATTACCGATTTTCGTATTAAGCAAAAATGTGATTTTCATTATTTTAATACTATGCTTACGTACTTCCAAAACAGAATGTGGCAGAAATAGACTGCATTACATGCAAACTTCAGGCTCTTGGGATTTTGGCGAACTTCCCAACAGACTTAATAATAACCTTTTTCAGACCTCATTAAACTCTGAAGAAAGAGTCTCTCTTCGTATTTTATGCAAAGCATGCATTGTATTTTGTATTTACACTAAGTCTAAGGTAAACATGTGGAATCAGTCATTTAGCAGAAAGTTATGTAAAAGGTAAGAAGCAAACACCCCACCCCACCCCCATTTCAGAAATCAGTGATGGAACAGTGGATTAAGAGCCCTCATCATTGCCCAGACTGACTTTAAACATCTATTTGGTGTGAATTGCAGGTAAGTGTTCAAGTCCTGTTAAGCTGAAGAATATGATCCACCTTCCATGATAACAGAGACTTATAACCCTATTTTTTATTAAGTGGCTAAATCAACCTTGAGAACTGTATCATTCTCTATTTAATTCTCAGGTTTTGGAGCAGTTTTTGTGGAAGTGCATTGTTTTAATTGTATTTCTAGCATATTCCCATGAGAAATAATACAACAATTGGCTGTATGTTCCTTCATATTGTGGTTAGGGACTCTGCTGTGAGATCAAAATTTTGTATGATTTAGCAATATTTTAATATCTTTGGATGAAAAATAGCACAGAAATGCAGAATGCAGTTATACCATATAAAAGTAGTCCTCATGATTTCTTAGGCTGAATTGTAGCTTCTGTTCCCTTTTGTTTAAGGTATTTTCAAGTTTCAGAACTTAAGTTATTTTTATAATTCAATATTCTGTTCTTTGTTTCAGCCCAGAAATTTATGGAATTTTTTTTAAAACCAGTATTTAAATGTCTTGTATTATCTAACCTTGATTAAAAATTCTGAATCTTGTTGACATCAACCAGTGCTCTGTTACTTAAATTGGAGTTTCCTCCTCAGACCATGCTTTTACTAAATGAGAACACATTTGCAATTCTGTAGTTCACTGTTATTTCTCAAGCAAAAACGTCCTTTTGCGCATGATAACGTCATCTTTCTTTACGTTGAGCTATGACAAGCATGAATTGCAGGACCAGAGATAACAAACGCTGTTCTGTACATTTTCCCTGCCCACATACCAGCTTTTCCTTATGCTCCACACAGTGACATCTTCAGTAGGCTAAATATAATGAAATTGTGTCAAGGAGCGTAAGGCACGCAGCCCAGCAGGCAGCCACACACAGGACACCGTTTTTTATGCCAGTCAACTGCCAATTGCTGATTTACTTTTTTGCTTTAATCTGTTTTAGCCAGCCTTTACTGCTGCAGCTGCAGCTGAGGATCCCACGGGCGAGCCGGGACGTTTCAGAAGTCACTTCTGCTTCAGACGGCGTGCATCCAGGCACGAAGAAATCTGGTTATTGGTTGTCTGATTGCTTTGTGTCTCCTCCACTTCCTCATCGATGGTTGTAATATGCACATGTGGGAATTTTGAAAAGGGTGGCTGATGAGCAGGTTTTGTAATTACTGCATTTCTGAATTTGGCCTAACTCTTACACTGGCAGACAGGAAGGGATGGGTTTACTGGCACAGCACAGTGAATGTAACACTCTCCTTAACTTTCATTTTCGCCCTCAAATGTTCACGTCATGAAATTTTCCGATCTGTCCTGTCATCATTTGACATGCAATCTTACACTGCCTAGATTAGGAGATGGCAAATGAAACATTTTGACCCTAAACTGGTGCCTTTACAATACTTTAAATCTGCAGAAACTAAACAGGAGGCCAGGGAGTAGATTTGGAATCCTACTTCTATTTGTGCTTTTTAAAATGCCTAGACCTGAGTCTTTTATGTTGCTTTTGATAGAAAGTTGTTATCCTGACTTTACAAAGAATATTACAAAACAATGAAGCCAATGAAGAAGATGCTACCATTACTGTAAATATTTTAAAATTCTTAAAGGTACAGTAAGGAAACACTTCAAAATCAAAACACTAAACCAAAGAAACAGTTTTGCCATCTTGCAAAGTTTGAGAGAATATTCAAACCAAACAAATTTTCTTTGCGAAATGAAAAACCAAACCAGCGTAAAATAAGACGATTAGCAGTAGTCGATATGAGGGGATATTTGGGAACACCTTTCTCAGCAGTAGTTATTAGTGTTATTAATTGCATCTGTCTTTGTCAGAGACTACCAGAAGCTTCCAATAAAAACGGTGAATCTGTTGAGGTTCCAGAGCATAAAGGCAGGAAGAATTGGTGAGAAGCTCTATTGTTTCATTGTGTAAATCTTCATTTTAAGACATACAGTGCCCAGGAGTTGGCTTCCATGGACCAGCTTTATTTGTGTGTTTAAGGGTGGAATGTCATATGGAAACTCTCCTTAGAATTATTTTTGCATTTTTTCACCTTCTAAATTAAATGTAGCAAGTTGATAAAATTGAAGTCCTGCATTTTTATAGAAGTTACCAGTTTAATTTTTCATGTCTCCGTTAGGCATTTAAAGAAGTAGAAGGTGAGAAAGGTGGAAATTTCTAGTCTATATTATTGTGTAAATCTCCAAGTGTGACACGCATATGCAATTGTCACTGGTTCTATCTCCATCCTTCAGTACAGAACATTTTCACCATATTGCACTCAAAAGAACTTTAGGGACAATGACCCTGAAACATACCCACATGAGATTAGCAAACACTGAAAAATAAGACTAACAGAAGTGGGTCACCTGTACCCTTTAAAAAGTTCTTATCATACAACTCCTGGATTCCTCACAACCAGTCCATCACAGGCTTTCTCTTCCATTTCTGGGACATTTGGTATTTAGTGTAGGAATTTGGGAACTAAAGATATATTTTTTGCAGATAACATTTTTGGATGAGAAATGCAAAGTTGCTAGCAAACTGATGCTTGTAGATACTCTCCCAGGGTGGTCTGGCACCCAGTCTATGACAGAAACTTTCACCATTGTCATTATTTATGTATTTATTTACCTCTGAGTTAAAAAGTAGAGAGAGGCTTTCCTGTGGCTCAGTGCCCCATTGTACCAGGCATTGGATACAACACAAAGAAAGAGATGGTACTTTTGTTAAAATAATTTTTAAAGTATGTAATACACTCTAAAGTGTTGCCAGGGAAATTATGTCTCTTCTACAGTTAAGTGATAGCAAGCTGGAAAATGTGAGTGAAGTCTCATAGCCCGGAAAAGGAACGGAAAGTGAATGAATGTTCTTAATGAACCAAGTGAGTTGTTATTTGTACCACAAAGTGGTCACATGTGAAAGAAGTAGTGAGCATTTTACTAAAAAGCATGAGTCCATTTCTGTGATGTAAATGGTCTTTTGTGATCTGACTCCATTTTGACTGATAATCTTGCTCTTTGGTGTCCCGTCTCAGGTTACTAGGCAGCTTTTTTGCCGTGAGTCCTGCCCCTCATACTGACTTGTAATTGTTTTCTGATGGTTCAAAAACATCTTAGTTACAGCTGATCCTGCTGATGGGGCATGGAGATGGACTAGGTGCCATGTGGGGGTCCTTTCCAACCCTTTTTTAATGATTATGTGTTACTGGTACTTTAAGTACCAAATTTCTTGTTCAGTCAGTGAAGTTAATCAAATGGGGTAAAGCAGGAAGCAGAGTACATTTCCTCAGGAAAAGGAAATGCATAAAGAACAGAGCCATCTGTTTGTAAATGCAGATCGAGTGCTTCATCCTTATCACAGGAGGACCATGTGAAGTCTTACAAATCTTCTAAGATGCCAAGTGTTTGTAGGTGCCTGCAATGCTAAATTTCAAATTTGTGATGTTGCATGCAACATTTTTGAAAAATCATGATAGAGACATCTCAAATAGTTAGAAAATAGATTAGCTGGGAAAAGGGAGTTAGAAAAAAAACCCCACTATTTCATGAAAAGTTGTGACAATTGAACATATCTCTTTAGGGTTACATGAAATTAGGAAAATCAGCCCTTGTTTTCATTGGCTTTGCCTGAGTGTAAGAGTTCTTTGAAGATTCAAGGCGTCCTGATCTCAGAGGAGCAACCTGACAAACAGAGCTTGTTTTTTTAAAACGTTTTTAAGAATATAGCTTCCTGAGCTGATGCAGAATATTGCAGTCAGATAAAGGATGTGACTTGATTTGAATGAAATTGCAGAAAGCTTATTGTTGGGGCTACAGGCCATCAAATTTTGAGAAACAAAACAAAATTTAACTCAAAATGACAGCATGGTCAGAATGCCATTGAACAGGTCAAACATTCTGCTCTGAAAGGGCACCTCTTTCATCAAAGTTAATGCAAGAAAAGCAACTAGTTCTTGCATTTTGCTATGGCAGAGGCAGAAGTGGTGGTGCAAAAATAGGAAATATGTACGGAATTGGTTTTCTGAGGGAGGAACTTTCCAAGCAGTGCAGAGTATTTGTAGGAGGAGTGCACAGTGAGCTTGTTTAGTTAATCTCTGACTCCCTGAGAAATGAATGGTCCTCTCTTGTTCTTACTATACAGAGGGAGTTTTATTACTGATTTTGGTGAGTAAAAGAGCAGGTCCTGTTTGAAGAACTGGAGTGATTAAGCAGTTCCCTGAATGGCTGTACCTCAGCCAATCCTTTAAATAATTCTCATGAGGAAAGAAGATGTTTCTTTTCTTCTGGGCCTTCCAAATCTGATTTTTCATATCCAATCCCTACATAGCCTTTCCTTGATTTCAGCAGTCTCCAAGCACAGGGAAATAAGGAGGCTGAATACTAAAAGCTTAGAAACCACTGGGCATAATTGAATTCACTTAAATTTCTACTACGATATGTTCTTTTTTACAGTACTAGACATTAATATTCCCCATGTTCTGTAGAAAAGAGAGGTCAGATCTAATAAGAAAGGGAAGGATGCAAATAGAATTCTTAAACCCTGACAAAACACCAAATGCAAAGAAGGGTGTAACCTGCTTCTTTGAACTCTGAAGTTTCCTTTCTGTTCAAGCACCTCCAACTTGACCCTTGAGATACACAGAGTTATATTCACACTGAAGCAATTACAATTGTCTGTATGGTTTGGAGAGGGCTGTCACGGATCAGAAGCAAGGTAGAAATTTGTGGCATGGCTTTGGGTCACACAGCTCACACATGATTTCTGCCTGCTGATTAGATGTCTGGAATATTTTAAACAAAGGGATGTCAAGTCATAATTCCAGTGAGAGGAAGAGCATCATGTGAAGAAAAAAAAAAAATATCTACATGTGAACATTCACGAGCAGTGAATGCAAAGAAGCATGGGCTTGATCTAGTAGAGCAAATGAATGCTGAAACTGCAGAAAACTCAGGGCAATTTTTCAAGAGCTTCATCTCTAGCTACCCTGGATGAGATACATACAGGTGTATTCATGCATGCACACATGTACGTATAACTCAGTTTACCTCTAGGAGTGCTTTACGCAAGCACTTAATGTTCATTTTTAAATAGATAAATTAGACACAGAAAGAAGAAAATGCTTTGGCCAAGCTTGTCTGGTCAAAGTGTGACAGATGAAAAGAGAATGTGCATTTCCTTGTTTCTCCTGCAGCCTTCTGCCTTATTTCTGTAATCTTTGATCAGCACCTATAAAGCAGCTGTAAATCTTTTTCTAGTTATCATTGTAATGATTTTGACCCTAATTAGTCAGCAGATCTATGTCTTTCATCTGAAACCAGTTCTAGACAGTTCCCTTAAGATAGTCATACGTAATATCAACGAACAAATAACTCGGGCCAAAATCCTTGAGAGTGTACTGTCATACCACAGCATTTCTGAGCCTGCAGTTGCCTGGCAGCACTTTGTACTTGCATGCCACCGTTGGCTCCGAGATTGCTTGTGGCTCTCAGACCGCACGTAGAAACCCGCTTTTGTAATGTGTAAATGTCTGTGTGTTGTCTAGAATTGAAAATCAGCTCAGTAATCCCATCTTCATCATCTGGCTGTCCTCCTGGTGTTCACACATACAACACGGTGTGAATAGTTTATACTTCAGGGAGTTGCAGTTACCTTGCAGTTTTCTAGTAGGTTGGAAAAGCACAGAGGGACAAACCTTACAGGCAGCGACAGATAGAATAGGGAGCTCTGGAGAGGAAGAAATCCTACAAATACTCTATTGACAAAGATCCTTTAAAACTTGAGCAAAAGTAAGGAAGCAATGTATTTATGTTAGACTTAAAACACCTGTCCTTGGTTATAATCACCTGTTTAAATGCTTTACCGGTCCATATCCTAAAGCTCTGTGGTTCTGCAAGTTCCTCTTGAAGTTGCTAACTCTTTTTCTGCAGCTGCTAGTTTAATGTATGGGAGAATGGCCATCCAGTGATAAAATCTGTAAGAGTTCTTTCAGGATTTTTTTTTTTTTAATTTCAACATTGCCTGCGAGGTTGCAAAAACTGTTCAGTGTGATCCACTGTCCTTATCAACGAATACGTGTAGAAATGAAGGTTACGGCACACTGTGCAGGAAGGAGGGGATTGTCATAACATCAGGAACTAGGCGCTGCTCTGCCTCCCATCATACACATTATGTAATACTCGGCAGCACCTCAGCTACACGCCCTGCGGTTCTGAAAGCAAGATGGGATGTTTTGGCATTCCCCTTTTGTCCCCTGCCCGTGTGTGGCCTTACTCTGCTATTTTGCATACGTGGTCCTGGAGTATAAAATGCTTTTGCCTCGCAGGAGGGATACAGAGCAGGAGAGATTAAAGGAAAGAAACTCTGAGAGAGAAGACCATCGGCTAGGTTTGGAAAAATCTCTCACGGGAGCACGGTAAGAGAGCGCTGTGTCCGAGTGTTCCGTTTGCCACTCGTTTATGCTAGCTCACAAGTGAAGTAATTACTTGGCAAAATCTGGGGATTTTTTCCATATTAGGACTAAAGTGTTAGAATCCGTCTCCTGCTCTGTTTCCAAGCTGTCCTGCTGCTCTGAAAACTTTATCCCCTTTCTGCTAATTTAAAGGTTTGTGCATGTAACAGGTAATACTGAAAATGTTATTTGAAGAACCCTGTTGTGGAGAACACGAAGAACAGCCAAGTTCTTACTCTGAATGCAAGTGAATGGAAAATGTGTCTTCAATCTTCTCTCTTTTTTCCTTCTCTTTTCTTTTTATTCTTCTTTTTATTATTTCATTATTTTTATTTTTTCTCCTACTTTTACTTTTTTTTATTTTTCATCTCTTTATTCTGGTGTATTCTATTTTTTTAATTATTATTTTTATGTTTTCTTTTTTCCTCGTTCTTTTTCATTTTCTTTCTTTCTAATTTTCCTTCTTTCTTTCTTTTGCTATCCTTTACTTCTCTCTTTTCCCCCTGTGTTTTACAATAATATATAAGCACACTGTGGCATTTTTTTTATTGCAGAATAGTAATTTAGATTTGTTCCTATTTTGTAACTGTAGAGAAATGCTTATTACACAGGATTTCTTTTACTTGGAGTAACAGACAAGTCCTAACACCTTGCAGTTTCTGCACAGATAGCTGAATGGATTTATTTTCTTGTGTGATTTTACAGCAGACAGCATCTTTGGAGCCCAGCAATATAAATTTTACTTTTACTGAAAAAGCAATATAAATAACAAAATAATACATAGTTTACATCAGGAATATGTGACAATGTATATTTTCAGTCTTCATCTTTAATTCTTTGGAAACATCAGTTTTCGATTCTGTTATCAACCAGATTTAAATGCTGAGGCTAATTCTACCTTACCTAGCGATTTACTGGTTTGGTCCTTCTCTTCTGTCACACCTTCCCTAGCACAAAAATCCATTTTAGGATCAGAAATTAGCAGAAAATATATGTTAAAATGAATAGCGTTAAACTTTGTGCATTCTTATATAGATGCTATATGTTACATTGAAATACGTGCTGTGTATAGATATCTTACAAAATACAGAATTAGGAATCTCAAAATTCCATTTGTGTCTGGCAGGTGAATACATTGCAAAACGTTTTGGTTAATTTACAGACCAATATTTTTTTTTCATTACTATGTCAATAACACAGCAACATTCTGCATCCCTTTTCCTAGCTAGCGTGTAATGATGTGCATTAACAGAACATTTAATAACACTTAACAAACCTTTGAAAAACAGTACTTAAAAAAAAACCCCACAGGTGTCAAGGTGTGTTTTTCATAGAAGTAAAGCATGTATATGGTTTTCCTAAACATTGATAATTGCCATTTTATGCAGCTGGGGGACATTTGAAATTCTCTTGCCAGTATTTTAGAATAAGGCATGGCTGCAGCATTACACCAACAGAGAGAACTGTTAGTTTTAGTATCACTACTCTTGAGTAGAGCAATTTTCATTTTTAAAAACAGGACGTTAATTAGATCAGCTCAGTCTGGTGAGTTTCTGAGTCATTTTAAAGGGAGTTACCTTCTTAGTTAGGAACTGACCTTGTGGGTTTTTTTCCCCTCCTCAGAAGTGTTCCCACATCACACAAAACAAGATTGCAGCACCGTGAACTAAAATCATAAATAAAGCATACAAAATGTTGTGCCCGTGGCAGTTTGTATTCAAACCTCGTGCTAAGAACCAGTCCTCTGAGGAGAAGGATATCAATAATAACGTGGAGAAAAATAGGAAGATCCATGGGTAAGATTTGTGTCTTTTAATGGTTTCATAGTTTCTCTTTCATTTGAAAAGGGAAGACATTAAGTGACATGTGTTCTGGAGAAACCTGTAATGTGTTTCCAAAGTAATAATACTGACCAAAGAACAGTTGTCCCTGGGCATCACTGGGTGGTGTTGTCTTGGTAAGGTACATTTAAGCTTTTGTGTCTAAGATACACAATCCTTGAGGAAAGAAATCATCTTGCTTTCTCTTTCATAGTTCTAAATTTAATTTGGTGTGTTATAAGGGTTTCATGTACACTGGCACTTAGGAGGCATGTGTATGCTATAAATATCAGCAAAGCGATCATCAATGCTGTAATTAAGTTGGTAAAGTATTTCTGATAAAATTTATACAAAACACTATATAAAATAAGTTGCACATGCATATTAAATTTCTCCATTTTCAGGCTGTTACTTATTTCAGTTTTCTGTTGCATACCATTTCTTTCTCTGCCCATTCCCTACCCTTTCCTGTCATTACTCAAAGTAGTTTATATTGCTCCAAGTAGTTTATATGTGAAGCTGACTAGTGGAAGTGGGTGATCACACATGCTCTGCTAGCTAAAAGCCATTGCCCTCTCCAAACTAAGGGTTTTGTTTGGAGTTTGTGGTCTGGATGCTTCTTGGATGTTTTTTAACATCTTCTGAAACCTGATATCCAAATTAAAAAGTAGGAGTTCAGAAAGTAAGACTTAATGTGGAAAACAAAAGAAATTTAAAGTATGTTATTTGTTTAATGGGTTAAAGACTGGACCTAGCTGAAATTTTCCCACATTCCCCTGAAGATTTCAGTCTCTTTGAGCATTTTCTGGCTGGATCCTAATTGTACAGATGTCCTTTGTTTAGCTTACAGCAATATTCTCAACCTTTACCATTCCAGGCCATATCTGTTGTTTTCCTTCCCACATAGTGATCTGGAAAGGGTGATTGTAGCTTTACTATGGACTTCTAGTCCACTCCACCCCCCACGCTGCTCCGAACGGTTGGCTTATTGACTCAGTACGTCTTTCAGAGACAGCTCTGAGCATCTCCCTACTGATGCTGAAGGTAAAACTAACAAAAACTAAGCACGTTGCATTATACTGAATCATCTTTCTCTCTTTTAAAGCTTAGAGAATTATGATGACAAATTACATGACCTGAGCAAGAAGCGGATAGAGATGCCGCCTATCATAACTTCAGCAAAGGCCAGTGATGGGCGAGAGGTCTGTTTCTAGCATCGTTTGATAGTAACAGTTCACATGGGTTGTGTTTACTGCTCAAAACTTCTCAGAGTTCTCATGTGAGGACTGACTGTGGTTACATGAGGTTAGGACTGCTGTGAGATCTTTGGATGAAAGATCTTTTCTGAACAAAAAGCTTTGGTAAGACTTAAGAGAAAGATATTACCCAGTGGGAATTGAAGTGCTCCTTTATTCACCTTTGAAAATACAGCCTTTAGTACAAACATGTCCTTTCTTTAAAATTGGCTGGTTCACTGTTTTCCTGAGACTGTGACTATTATGTTAAGAGGCTTTATTGAAATTATAAAGGTGTTTGCAGTGTCAGACGTTTGTTGATTATTACAAAAATACTTCCCCCCCCCCCCCCCCCCCCGCCCCTCTCATCTTCC
>NW_010510060.1:64218-86237 GCF_000687285.1 Phaethon lepturus
GCTTCATATCAAACTGTGGATTAGGTCAGCAGTTTTGTGCTCGAATAAATACTCACGTTGAAGAAGATCACATTTATACCTAGTTTTTTGAATTTAATTTGTAGCATTTTAAAGGTCAAATAAGATTTAAAATTAAGCTCTAAGATATTTGACAGGTTTGAAGACAGTAAGTATTCTTACCTTTTCTCTGTCCAGAACCTTCCCCCAAATGGTATCAAAGCTTCAAACCAAATATCAAGATGTCCGAGACATGTAAAAGTAAGAAACCTGGAGAATGGATCCAGCTTTCTTGACACACTACACCTGACAGCAAAGGAGGTAAGATATGGACACCTGAAGAGTGACTTTTCATAACTTTGAAAAGATATAGAGTGCAACATTCTTTTTTGACATTTTGTTGTTTTTCAGGTTATCAACTGCCGGACCAAAGCCTGCCAAGGGGCACTCATGACCCCAAAGGGCCTGGTGAAAGGTACTAGAGATGGGCCAGTTCCACCAGCAGAGCTTTTACCTCAGGCAATAGACTTTATCAAGCAGTACTACAATTCGTTTAAAGAGTAAGCCAACTTTACCTTAATTTTTGGTCTTCTACCTACCTATCTGTCTGTGAGACTATAGAAGTGTTTGGATTCTTCACAGCTATCAGTAACTATCCCGTTACGTGGCATGCATTCAAAAAATAGATAAGGACTATTAGAAAAGGTAAATAAAAATATTACTGCACTTCATATGCTGTATCTGCCAATCCCAAATCTTGGCAATACATGAATGGACTCTGTACAGTGCATTCCTCAGCCCCATCCCTTCTGAGTGCGTTACCTTATAGTACAGTTGTAATAAGCAGCTGCGTTAGGACTCTCTTACAGAATGTTACCTTTTGTTTTCTTAACATTGGATGTCAATGGGATTAGCTCCTACTCAGATCAGTCTTAGATGTAAATAATGTGATAATGCTTTTTGTTTCTGCTGTTCCAAGTATCTTTTCTCTGTGTTCTTTTGTTCTCTGTTTTGACTCTCAAGGCTTTAGCCAAAGATTGGAAGGCCAGTCTCTTGCTTATCAACCTTCTCTGTGCTATCTTCAACATAAGCTTACTGAGCATGCTGAGAGGGATGCTCTAGCTTCAGAAAAGAGGTTTGTGTTTTTGCAAAAATGGATGTGGTGCAGAGGCATCTTGTTGCAGTAAAACCTGCAAAAGATCTGGTTAAGGTCCAAGAGTTTGCAGTGACAAAGTTTTCACATGACAGGCTTTCAAGTGACAATTCAATGTTTGCTTATCCCATTATAAAACATTATCAGACTTTCAAAGAGACTCAGCCACATAATGGCTACTTCTTTAGACACTTTGAACTCTTCTACAAAGCTTTCTTCCATCTGAATCTTTTTGCAAGTTGCTGTCTTACACACAGGCTGTACTCAAAGTTGCACATCTCTGTGTTTCTGCTCATGGCTATTTGATCACATTGATTTACACTATCTTACATGCTTGCCCTTGATCTTTCATCTTGTTGAAAATGTGAAAACTCTCAGACAGTGCTGGCTATTTTCATTCTATCTGTAAGCCAACAAAACAATTTTTGTCTGTGCTGTGATAGATATTTCCTAATGTTTTGACTTCATTCTCTGTTATCAAGCTAAAGAATTTTAGAGTTGGTTTCCCTGACAAAGGAATTGCTCAGCATTTCCATTTAGGAATGAAAATCCTACTTAGTTTGCTCAGAAGAGCTGTGTCCCTGTGAAAATAAAAGAGCTTTGAGAGGACAGTTGCTATAATCCTACTTCTGGGCTGAAGCTAGTATGTTCTCTACTTTTCATTTGCTTGTGATTTGACAATTTTTTCCAAACTAATCTAGAAAATCCACATTTAAACTGAAAACTCACACAGAAAAACTTGTGATCAATCCATGTATGTGTTGGGGTGGTGAAAGCATGGTGTCGCTACTTAAATTTCTAGTGTGTTAGTGTCTTCATTAGGCTAGTAAATGCTGTAATTTGCACTCACTAAGCACAGTTCCTAAATTCTGATGCCAGGAAAAATTCTCCTCAGCAGTCCTCAGAGTCCTATGAGTCCTCAGAGTCCTAACTCATCCCTTTAGCTAGAATACCCCCTGTTTTTTGATAAAAATCTTGGACCTTAGACTGCTGCAATAAATAACAGCTATGCTTTGGGGACAAAAGTCTGGTGCAGTAGAGGGGAGGTGGGGAGCAGATGATGGTGACTTCTCACATCTGAAGTACAGTAAAATTGCTGACTTTGTGAGGTAATGGATGTTTTCATAAAGGATAGAGTATTTTATAGTGACCTGTTTCACACCCAGAGAGTGTAGATTTATAACAGGGACAGGTTTCTCAATGTTTATCCAAACTTGCCATATCCCAGCCTACATAAATGCTAATCCCATCCCTGGAAATTTACGTTAACTGCATTCTGGCAGATAAAATCAGTGATGTAAATAGAAGTCTTCTCATGCAAAAGGATGCTCAGAAGCTTTATGGCTTCAGCAGTGCCTCTGCTCTTCTTGACCCAGAACATAAGGAGAATGTCTGCAGTTTAAATCAGTTCTAAGTAATGAAATTCTCATTGTTTCTCTTCATGGCTATTTCCTGTTCAACAGGCCAAAAATAGAAGAACACCTGGTCCGACTGGAAACAGTGACCAAGGAGATAGAAACAACAGGAACCTACCATCTGACAAAGGACGAACTGATCTTTGCTGCCAAACAGGCCTGGAGGAATGCGCCTAGGTGTATTGGGAGAATCCAGTGGTCCAATCTACAGGTAACCTAAGAGTCTAGACATTATGGGACAAACAGTCGTCTGATGTAAATCAGAAGAATGTCCTTTACTTTGGTAAAATATGCCAGTTGCTTCAACTGAGAACTACTCCCTCCTATACTTATCATAAGATCAACTTTTTTTTTGTAGTTCTTTGCCTCACAGTTGAATGAAAACCTGTGTAGGAGTGCTAATGTAGGAACCAACTAAGTTGTGGAACCAGGTGCATGTCTTGGTCCTTGGAGGAGTGTTACGTGTGAAAATGATGCATATAAGAACAATAAAAATGAACTTTCCAAGAAGAGCTACAACTAAATTGAGAAATGCAAATTTTTTCATTTCACTGTTTTCCTTAAGCTTTCCTTTCCTCAGCTGCATAAGAAAAAATATGAGCTTACGTTACTGTTTCAAAATCAGGTTTTTTCTTTTCTTTTGGAAACATATAGGTATTTGATGCACGTGATTGTAAAACAGCGATGGAAATGTTTGAGCATCTCTGTCGTCATATTAAGTATGCCACAAACAATGGAAATATAAGGTAGGCCTCTTTTATTTAGTTTCAATTTTAAACAACAAAAATCACATCCAGATCTGGATTCAAAACTCTGCCTAAGACCCAAAATGGTCTCTCTAAATATTTTGACAACTTGTCTCTGCTCTTAATTCTCCTGGTACTCATATGTTCCTCTCATGTATACCATCAGCCATTTTGAAAGTTTGTGACTTTGATGGCTGATGTGGCAAAACCTTTCATAACTCCTGGGGAAAATTGGTGATTTGAAGATTCAAGGAGGTCGGTGGAGAGGATGAATGATTTTATTTCTACTGGTGCTTATTTTAGAAATATAAAATAATTGCCATTGGTAACAATTTATGTCTTAATAATTAAAATGTGTTTGATGCGCTGCTGTGGTGTAACAGGATTTGATTGTCTCTCTGGGCAGATCAGCCATCACTGTCTTCCCCCAGAGGACTGATGGGAAACACGATTTCCGTGTTTGGAACAGCCAGCTCATCCGATATGCTGGATATCAAATGCCAGATGGGTCTATCATAGGAGACCCTGCCAGCGTGGAGTTCACACAGGTACAGTTCCAAATACAGACTCAGAACTGCTTTCCATCTTGTCTAACACATCTGTCGGGGGGGGTTCTTGCATGTTTATGAGGAGTGGGAGGGAAGTGTGGCGGTAAGGAGGGAATGGGATGTTCTGCCCCACAGGACCAATCATTTCTTACAACCATGATATAAAATACTGCCCTCCGTCTCCGAAACGGGGTGAGCTAATGCTCCTCTTAAGTCAGGGACACAATCGCTACTTGAACAACATGTCTCAGTGTTGTTTGAATGGGAAAAATAACCCTTGTCACACAGAATTTATCTCAGCAAGTTTTAGAGAGCTAACATTCTTTTGTCTTCAAGTCAAGGGGGAGGAAAAACTAAAAAAACTGAAATGTACTTTCTTTATTTACAGTTGTGCATTGAGCTTGGGTGGAAGCCGAAATATGGCCGCTTTGATGTAGTTCCACTTGTTCTCCAAGCAAATGGCCAAGACCCAGAAATATTTGAACTCCCGCCAGAAATTGTCCTAGAAGTGCCAATGGAGCATCCAAAGTAAGCACACAAGATTTAGATAATTGCATTTTTGCCTCTGCCTCACCTTGGCAGGTTATTAGCCCGCTCCTGTGGCAGTCATTTTATGAGTTCTTTGTTAGGATGAAATTATGGTAAATTGTCCTGAAAGATAAATTGCTTGTTAGAATAATGAAATGACATTTAATTTAAGGAAGCCAATAGCATTTTTGTTGGAAATCTTTTTTTTCCCAGTATACATTTCAATTATATTTAGAATTTGTAAAATCATCATTTCTTATGCCAGTGTAATACACCTGTAAAATATGGCTGCACTGATAGAAAATGTTTATTGCCTTTCTGTTTTTGTTATTTTTCTTCATGTTGGCTTTGGGAGTGGCCTCTGTAATACTGTCCCGCAATTTCTTTAGCAGGCAATTCCAGGTTACCACATTGTAAACAAAACCTGCTATGGGCTTTTGCAGACTGTGCTTCATGGGCCATTCCTCCTAGAGATAGTACTCTTTCTCTTCCTGGACTTTTCTCGTTATTGCCTTAAGGAGGAAAAGACACACAAAGTAATAAATCGAAATGCTTGTTTAACAGGTACGGATGGTTTAAGGAGCTAGATCTGAAGTGGTATGCACTGCCTGCTGTTGCCAACATGCTTCTTGAGGTGGGAGGCCTGGAATTTTCTGGATGTCCTTTCAATGGCTGGTACATGGGGACCGAGATAGGAGTGCGAGACTTCTGTGATGTGCAGCGATACAACATCCTGAAGGTAACCTTCTGAAGTAGAAGTGTGTTGATCTGAGAAGGGAATGAACTTGGTGGGTGGAGCGTTTTTGAAACAGGGACACTCTCAGTCTTTGCTGGGATGGGTGTTGTATTTACATCACACGAACACATCAGTCCTGATCTGACACGGTATCCTGACTACTGTGGGACACCTTGAATTTCTGCCAAGATTATGACTGCCAGATCGTATGACTCTTTTTACAGTGTTCTGACAGTATCTGTTCCAACTACCTGGATAGAATGATGAAACTGCAACTGTGAAAAAATTTTAAAAGCATTTAAATATTCTTCCCCATTTTTATGTGAGCACTGCTGCTTCAGAACTTTTGGTCTCTGACTGTACATTTCTCAGAGGTATAATTGTGTCAGTTCCAGTCTGCTGTTGACAAGGCAGTGCAGTCCTGGTGCTTAGCTGCAGGTCTTGGTCACCTCACCAGTACAAATGAATAATGATGACTTATAACCAGATACTGCCACCTTTTAAAGCATTTAGTCCAGGAGAGAACCACTCACTGCTTCCCCAAACTGGAACAGCCTCAAGGACCAGAACTCCGTAATTCAAGTTTACCTCTAATCTCAAGTGTTTCTTCTGCCATCACTTTCCCCAGCATAAGACTGACTCTTCCCCCTTCCACAGTACTTTTTCCTGCATATTAGTGTGATGAGGTGGAAAAATCATGAGGTCTAAGTCCCACATAGTGAATTTGCTTTTCCCTTTTCTCTCTTTTTCACATGTAGGAGGTAGGGAGAAGAATGGGACTGGAAACAAACAAACTTTCATCGTTATGGAAGGACCGAGCTGTTGTAGAGATAAATGTGGCTGTGCTTTATAGCTTCCAAGTAAGTCGACAAGTGTGGTATCTGAAGAGACACTGAATATTGTGTGTCCCTTTTTCCTTTCACTTATAATATCTTTATACAAATACAGTGCCAATGGACCAATGCTCAGTGGAGGTTATCAATGTGATTCCAGTAGAGTTATTCTTGATTCACACGTGGGAAAGTAGAGGAATCCATATTTCCTGTTGTTGCCAGAAAAAAATCTCAGGTGAAGGCAGAAGGAGAGAAAATGAAAAGGAAGTTAAGGGCAAGATTGTTCGTCCTTTTAACACATATGGCTAAATGTCAAAATCTATGTAAAAGATTAATATCTTTTATTTACAATTACAGTTTATTTAACATATCATATCAATATGAGAGATGGGTAAAAATTAATCGGAGGCTTTTCAGCATGCACTCCCAGTGCTGGAGAGGTAAAATGCTGATGTTAAAAAAAAAAAAAAAAATCAAAGGACATAAAAGTCCTTAATCCAAGGTCCACCTCAATCTGTATCTATATAATAGTTGCTGATGGTAATTATTTCCCAGCACTGAATAAAGTCCTTGAAATATTAACCAAAGCAAAAGGATTACTTTAACTACATCAGGAAGAAGAGCAAAACGGGCTTTTTAATGTATGTCTCTCATTTTGCAATTATTCTAGAAACAAAATGTGACTATCATGGATCACCACTCAGCTGCTGAGTCTTTCATGAAATACATGCAGAATGAGTACCGTGTGCGAGGGGGCTGCCCGGCTGACTGGGTGTGGATTGTACCTCCTATATCGGGGAGCATAACTCCCGTGTTCCACCAGGAGATGTTGAACTATGTCCTCACTCCCTTCTATTACTACCAGGTACACATTATCCAAAGAAATGTGATTCTAGCAGACAACTTTAGCAGTGCAGATGATAATTTGGGACCTGAAGACACCTGAATGAAAAGCCATGGTTAATGAAAGTTCACTAGAGAAATTCATAAATAGCAGGCAATATCTGTTGTACTGTGGAAGGTTATGTTAGTTCTGTTGAATTCTCAAGCTGTAAGATGCAACTTAATGCTACAGAGACGGATTCTTTTATTTGTACACAGTGGATTGTATATACTGATTCTATTCAATCTGGCCCTTTCAAAGATCTACAAACTGTGTATTTATTATTTTACATTCCTTACCCCAAGTTTAAATTTTTTGGTTTTTAAAGGTGGATGCATGGAAAACACATGTCTGGCATGATGAGACCCGGAGGCCAAAGAAAAAAGAAATAACGTTTAGCATCTTGGCAAAGTAAGTTGTTCAAATAAGAGTCTTCATGCTTTTTTCCCAAATATTCTATTCTTGTGATGTTTCTGTTACACATTTTTTTTAATAGTTATTTCAGTAGGGACTACTTGGATTGTTTGAATCATAGACTTACTTCTCCACAGTTAGGTAATATTCACATCTAAGATTCTTGTTCAGAGCTACTGAATAAGGCTATTGCTTCTGAACAATCTTCCAAGGAAAAGCCATGCTCGAGATCAGTCTTTCCTATCTTGTTTGTGAATCAATCTGAATTACTAGCTATAGTTTTTAAATTAGGTCTATTAAAAATTATATGTGATTTTTTTTTTTTTTCCCCTCAAGGGCTGTACTCTTTGCATCTTCACTCATGCGACAAACAATGGCAACCAGGTCCAAGGTCACTGTAATCTATGCAACAGAGACTGGGAAATCTGAAACGCTAGCCAACAATCTGTGCAGTTTGTTCAATTGTGCCTTCAACACTAAGGTAAGGAAGTATAAATCATCCACACAAAATGGAGAAAGAAGTTTGCCTAGTTTTATCAACTTCTGCAAGCTTTTTCATTCTCTAAACCTATGTTTTGAACGTCCAGCAAATATAAGTTGGACAAGAGCTTTGGTTTTGTATTCATTTAGCATAATGCATTGTAAATTTGGTCAACTGTCGCAATCACAGAGATATCTAATGCTAGTTCTTCTGTCTGCTAGCAATTTCTCATGAGCTTTATATCTTCCAGATTCTGTGCATGGATGAATACAACATCTCTGACCTGGAAAAAGAAACACTTCTTTTAGTGGTTACTAGCACTTTTGGAAATGGAGATTCTCCAAATAACGGAAAGGTAATATTCACCTCAGAAGTATGTATGAGTCTCAACTCAAAGACTGAGACCAAAGATAGCCCTTTCATTTGTCCCATGTACTTGAGTAAGATATAGATCCGGGTCTCACTTCTGTTTTAAATCAAAAAGCCTTTTTCTAATCTTAAGTGTTTTATGAATTTTTATACAGAGCTTGAAGAACTCCTTGCTCACCCTGAAATTGCTGAGAAAAAAAATTAGGTAAAAATACATTGTTACTTGCTTTGCATGTGATTGAGTCCTTTTGGATTTCATTTAGCATAACATAGTGATCTTATTTTTATCTCATTCTGCAGATACGCTGTGTTTGGTTTGGGATCCAGCATGTATCCAGAATTCTGTGCCTTTGCTCACACCATTGACCAAAAACTGGCCCAACTAGGGGCTTCTCAGCTCATTCCAATAGGTGAAGGAGATGAACTCAATGGACAAGAAGCAGCCTTTCGCACATGGGCAGTCAATGCATTCAAGGTAACTGTATAGTTAGCTCATATTTTAGTTCATTATTTCATTTTATTTCAGTATTCACTAGCATCCCGTTCACAGCATCCCTGAAAAATGAAGGAAAACAAACTTGGATTTATATCTGATTTCAAACTCCCGTCTCTTCTACTGTCTGCCTAAGTTGAAGAGGGAACTGGGCCCCTTTTCTGTTATTTTTTAGTATTCACATGAAGGTCAGTAAAACCTTTTGGGTACTGGGAGGCTGAGTATGAACAAGGATGGTAGCATCAGACATCAGAATTTTTTGAAGTAGATCAGTTTTTCTAGCTATACTGGTATAGAAGTGGAACCTTACTGTACTTGCTGAACCCCTATAACATCAGTGAACTCAACAAACAATAGCAATCTGTGGAATTGATATCTCCCCATTAGGATTATGACAATGCTAAGAATATTATTTTTACCATTAATAGCCTTATTTTTTTCTTTTTTCTAGACTGCCTGTGACATTTTTAACATCCGTGGGAAAAACAGTATTCAGTTGCCTGAAATATATACCTCTGATGAAAGCTGGGATCCTAAGAATTACAGAATAGTGCATGACTCTCAAACCATGGACTTGGCTAAAGGTATGACGTCCCACCTTCCACTTCCTCTGTCCGTTTTGCTTCAGATAGGTCTGAACTGTAAAGGTTTTCTAAAAGTGATATTGGTCCTGCTAGACGATGGAATTCATATAATAAAGTACAGTGGTCAGAGAAAAAAAGACATTGGTTTACATGGCATAAACCACTATCTGTTCCAGCACAGTAACAGTAGAACACGAGAACTAGCACACATTTTTGACAGCCCCAGAAGAACAAAAGCTGAGATGAGCTACTTTTAGTCACAGAAGGCATGCATGTAGGACACATAACTGACTAGAAGTATATGATATTCTAGGGCAAGCATGGTTCAGTTCTTTTCTGCATATTATTTGAAGACATTTTAAACAAACCTAATCACAGAATTAACATGAATCATGTCCTCTTATCTCAACAGTACTTGCAAACATTCATGCCAAGGATATAATTCCCATGAAGCTGAAATTCAGACAGAATCTTCAAAGTTTAAAATCCAGGTACCATATCTCATTCTTTTGAACACTGCAACACTACATTTTACTAAGATCTTAAACATCTGAAATGCCTGGTTATAAACAACATCTCCCTGCAGTTATTAAGAAATATATACGAATTTTGTACTATCATTAGTAGAAGTCAATCATTATCACAAGACCACAAGAGTACATGCAGTCTTAACTCTGATTTAGATAGGAGTTGACTTCCCAGTACAGTCTCTGAGAGATGTGATATGGCCCTTTGATACCTACTAAATGTAGAAGGTCACATGTATGTTGCCTCTTCCTTGCTTGGTATGCTACATGCCACGCAAGTGTTTACTTCATTTAGGGGAAAAATTGCCTCCTAGCGGGGGGTGGGGGGCAGAAAAAGGGAAAAGGGATAGTGCAAGAAGCTGCTGCATTCAGTTGTACTGCAAAGCAAGCTGAGACAGGACAATACAGAAGGAAATACAAAAGGATAATCAGTGCTAACATCCTTCTTAGAAATAGCATCCATGAGTGGCTCTTTAACGTCCTTCAGGAGGTCTCTTTCCTCCCTGTGCTAAATACAGTTGTCTTGTGGGAAGTCCTCTGAGCTCGTTTAAGATGTGAGCTATTCAGTCTTCAGCAGAGCTGCACTTCCTTTCATTGTCTGATTGCAGGCACATTTATTCTATAGCGGACAGATCAGGCAGCACTTCAGCATCTTACTTGTTTTGATATAAGTACTTAACATATCTGGGCTATTATTTGTTTAAGTCTCCGTGAAGTACTAAGCTGGTCTGATAGTTTGGTAATGAACACAAATAAGCCCTTGCCAACTGTCACTTCAGATTTATTCCTTTTCTGCGCAGTTCAAGGGAAATCCTGTCAACGTAACCAAGATCTGTCTGGTCTCTTTTTTTCCTATATCTAGTCGTGTTACCATTCTCGTTAAGCTTTCCTGTGAGACTGATCAGGAAGTGCACTACCTGCCTGGAGAACATATCGGCATTTTCCCAGGCAACCAGCCAGAATTAGTCCATGGCCTCATTGCACATGTCAAGGATGCCCCTCCAGCTGATCAGACCATCAGGCTTGAAACCTGCACTGCTGGTAGGTTGGCTCTCTTTAGACAAAATAACAGGATGTTTGACAGATTTCTCTAAAATCCCTGAGAATTTTTATAGGCTGAATTTGATTCTATTATCCTTTTCTTAAGTTTCAATAGGATTTTGTTGATGCTTTTAGTTCTTACAGTTCTCAATTCTGATTTTGAATATTCTGGTAGTCCATGGTAACTTCATCAGTGTTCACAGAGTTATCCTAGGTTGACACTGTAATTCAGTTGCTAAATTGGCCATGGACTGCAATTAAATTAAATTGTCTGCTTATTGTTGCTACATATCAGAGTCCTAAAATAGATTTACATGTCATGACCACGTTTTCCGTCTTAGTAGGAACAATTTGCTAAATCATAGAATTCTAACACCCAGAAATGTGATTTCCTCAAATGAAAGACTTTTCATTTAAAGTGGTGTTTTGTCATCACGCGATTCTCCGCATCGGATCCTCCTCCTACCAAAAGTTTGGACCCTCACATTAAATTCTTTTCAGAAGGACCCTGTGGTCTAGACCTGCTGCAACCTAGTCTGAAGTCGTATTTTGAAGGACACTGAGTTTTGCAAAGCTCTACAGCTGTCAAATGCCACGGGAATTGCCAGGTGTTGTTTTATTTCCCTCCTTTCCAGGTGGCTACTGGACAAGTGACAAAAAGATTCCAGCCTGCACACTCGCCGAGGCTTTGACATATTTGCTTGATATCACTACTCCACCATCCCAACAACTGCTAAAAAAACTCTCCCAGCTGGTAACAGCTGAAGGAGACAAGCAGAGACTGGAAGTTTTATGTCAGGTAAGCATTCAGGCTGGATTTACGTTAGAAGTACTGTATACTGGGCCATCTGATGACGTCTTACTCTGTAGCAGAAGCTTAAGAAATTTTTGCAGTGATGGTGCTTGATTTTTATTCCGCTGTTACATGTTCTGTGTGCTTGTAAAACCAACCACAGTGAGAGAAAAGGTGGTCTTGGGGCTCAGCTTGGGCGTGGGAATCAAGAGATTTCTTCAGATCTGTATTTCCTGTGTGGTTCTGGGTGGGTCAGTTTGCCTGCCTGTTTCTCTTGCCTGTCTCATGGTGGTTTCTGGTGATACACTATCAAAAGACCTTACAGTTTGCAGGTGGAGGGCTTGGAGGGGAGCCGGTAGATATTTTTGTCAGAGAATTTGGTACTGTGAGAGTAAGAGGGATGTCACTTTAAGTAACCGATGACTCACAGATGTGGTAAGTGCTTGCTTCTCCTGCTGGGTTCAGCAAGGCTCAGTAGGTATCAGGACCTGGGCACATACCATGTTGTGGTATCCTCACTGAAAGAGCTGGTATCTGAGACAATTGTAATGGGCGTTCTGTACTTCTGTTTTCAAAAATGAAACAATTTCTTAAGAAACCCCAGTATTGGTCTAGGCAAAGTTTTGAGAATCCTCTGTTTATTTGCCTGCATATTTAATTGAATGTAAAGCAGGAATCTTATTTATAAGTGACATTTCAAATATCCCTGCTCTCCTGAACTCAGCATGGTGGTAACACTCTGATGGTGGCCTTTGGCTTTCAGAGCACAGAAGAATACAATAAATGGAAGTTTTACAACAGCCCAAACATCCTGGAGGTCCTGGAGGAGTTTCCTTCTGCTGAGGTCTCAACAGCTTTCTTACTGACTCAGCTGCCGTTTCTGAAACCCAGGTACTATTCTGTCAGTTCTTCATGTGACATGACACCCAGAGAGATTCATCTGACAGTTGCAGTTGTAAACTACAGGACAAGAGGTAATGAATTGTTGTTTTAATTTATCTCTTAATTAAATTATATTTAGGCTGCATTGTGGTTCAGAAAAAAACTGTCTCTGCCATGTGGCATGAAGCATATCTGTAACAGAAGTTTGTATTGTGATACATGCAGTGGAGATGTTCATACTGTGTTAGGATTTGCTAAAATCCTGCATCATCATCAGTGTATCCTTGTTTTGTAAATCATTACTAGATATACACTTATTTAAAAATCATAATTTTAAGTATAACCTATGCTTTTTTAAAAAATTGAGAGCTTTTGAATAGTGACAGAGGTGTTTTCCTTTGCTCTGATTAGATGGACAAGGGCCTTTGCACCATGGAGTTTGCAGCACATGGCTGAATACAGTAGCTCTCAACGAAATGGTTCCATGCTTTATACGCAGGTGAGTGTATGACAGCGAAAAAAGAAAAAAAGATCCCCAAACCAGCGGTTCTTAGTTCACCTTCTTCAGTGTTTTTTTTCATGGTTTGTATATGATTTTCAAGCGACTGGTGAATCCAGATTGGAGTTTGAGAAATCTGAGTTTGGAAAAAGAGGGAACTCCCTGTCTTTCAGAGATGAGATATTTACCATACGTTATGTTGAGTAAAATCATAAATTTTAATTTTTTTTAAATTTTAATCTAATAAAATAGAAAATTTTAAAAGAATTCTATTTATATGATGCTGTCCCCACTGTCAGCACATCCACTATAGAGCAAGTAAAACTTAAGGCAACGAGAAGCAACCGTCAGCAAGTTAAGCCCCATTACTGTTTTCAAATTGGTAACTTAGGCTGTGCTGCTCATTCAGGAAACTGACACCGAGATATCAGTCATAAACTAATTACCTAATTAACGTATTTTTGCATGTTAGTGGTAATGAATTCCAGCTCCCAGAGGAGCGAAGCAAGCCATGCATTCTGATCGGCCCAGGAACAGGGATTGCTCCCTTCAGAAGTTTCTGGCTGCAGCGTCTGTACGACTTGGAAAATAAAGGTACTTACGGGGATTGCCACAAGGGGGGGGGCATAACTCGCACAGCAGCAGAAGGCAGCCCTAGTTCTCCAAATAAAATCTCTGCGGGTGGAGACACCCAGAAACATTAGCCAAGTAAACCCCGTAGAAATTTGTCAGCCCAAGACTGATTGAACACTGCACTGAAACAGCTAATCCATCCCACTTGAGACCATTCTGGTGGTCTTGAGGTATCTGGTCGCTTGGAAGGAGCAGCTTGTGTGTCCTTGTAAACACTGTACGTTCAGTGCCTGCCCCAGGCGCTCACACAGGGGCACAGAGTGGCGAGGAAACACCGCGGTCTGCCTGCGTCAGCCCATTTGGGGAACCTGTTCCAACGCGTGATTCCGCATAGTTCTCCAAGGGCTTGGGCAGGTTCTGTCCTACTGCAGGACTCTGAAATCAGAAGCTGTCACACGCAGACACGTACACTCTCCTCAAACGTTTAGTGAGAAAGGCTAATTAGAAAGTAGCTGTACACAGCTAGTTACTGTGACAGGGCCCTCTGGGAATAGTCATAGGAGATACTAGGCCGTACCAGGAAAGATTAAAAAACTTTCCAATGTTGGTTTCAGGGATCAAAGGTGGTGACATGACATTATTATTTGGCTGCTGGCAACCAGACATCGATCACATCTACAAAGAAGAAACTGAGGAAATGAAGAGGAAAGGAGTCTTGAAAGAAGTCTATACAGCTTACTCCAGACTTCCTGGCCAAGCTAAAGTAAGGCCTGTTCCTTTGTTCTTTAAGGGTTGTCTCCTTTCACAGAGGTCCCTCAAGTTAAGATCTGGGCTCTGTTTAACAATATTCTTTAAAAAAAGTTAGCATTTTTCTTCAATGTATTGTGAACAAGTGCCAAAATGCCCTGCACCTTCAAAATAAAGGAGAATCTCACTGTGGACTTCAGCATGAGCAAGCTGTATAAAACCCTCGCTGCCATATAGAGAAGCACTTTAAGCGCAAACAGTCTTTGAAACTAGAAGCTGGAACATTTTCAGAAACCTTAAATTTCGCAGGATTTGATTAGCCGCTGAGATGGAAATGAGTTGGCTCTGGCCATTTGTCACCATTTCAATGACACAGTGGCCCTGGAAATTAATTTTGCTTAGATGAAATCTTGATTGGAGAACACAACAGTGCTTAAGCTCTTTTTAGGTCTGCTAATCTTCCTGGCAAGTCAGGAGACTTTGGCAGTTGTAACTGGCTCTAAAAAAGAGGAGACTTAGTTTGCTCTAGTTTAATCAGGAGACAGGTCTAGCCCTCAAGCCTGGAGCTTGTAAAGATAGCATGAAGACATTTTTCTTCTCCTTTGCTGTGGTGCAACACACAGCTGGAATACATAGGGCATTTAGAACCTTACTACATAGACCCACATTGAATTTAGAAAAGCCAATAGCCAAAGGAGCATTTAAGAAACCTTGTCCAATGATCCTTTTGCTGTTTCTAAGGTCTATGTTCAAGACATTCTTCAAAGCAAGCTGGAGACCAAAGTGTACAACCTCTTGCATAAGGAGGAAGGGCATCTGTATGTCTGTGGAGACGTACGCATGGCCAAGGATGTTGCTGAGACTTTGAAAGGGATGTTTGCAAAAAAGCTGAACCTCAATGAGCAGCAGGCGGAGGAGTATTTCTTCCAGCTAAAGGTATGCTATGATACAAAAGGGATTCTTTCCAGTCAGACAGTGTTCCAGGATGGGTTACAGAAGTCTTCAAAGTCACACTCAAGATCTTGCAGGCTGCCGTGAGCTTCTTTTCAACAGAATGCACAAAGGAAAAAAGTTTTAACTGACCAGCTTAGTCCACTCACCATAATTTCCAATGCAGTTTCTGTTTCTTTAGGGTCTATGAGTGATGTGTTGTGTTCTTCTCTTACATCTACCATTTTCACCAGTGTCTCCCTTTGTGTCCTGGACATCAGCATTGCAGTGTGTCTAGAGTGTCAAGAGTTTGAGACTTTATTGTACCAATGGAGCAAAGTGAATTTAAGAAATTAGTGGGCCTGTCACTGAAAACACAGTGCCTGGGTCTGCTGGCTTTTTAGGACCCTTCTGTTAGCAGAACTTGTCCTGGAGCATGTGTGTCTGGGATTCAGACAGGTTCCTTTTATTGACGGTAACACGAAAAGGTCCACTATCACAGAACTAGTCATACGAATGCAAAAGACCTTTTAGTTACTTAACAGTGATGTAAAGAGGGGCTAGCAGTATTTAATTAATCTTATGGGTTTCCTTTTTTTGCAGAGCCAAAAGCGATACCATGAAGATATATTTGGGGCTGTATTCCCACCTGAAATCAAAAGAGGTGTAAGAGCTTTGCAACCCACCGGTCCAAGAATAAATCAACTAACGTTTTAGACAATACTTGCACATTTGTCGTTCTTTTTAAGAAGCATGGGGTCAAATCCTCTTTCTTATACATGTTAAATGATACACATGTATATGATTGCAGGATTTGACTTTTAAACCTCAGCCTTAATTAAAAAAAATATTAAATTTAACTTTTGTTGCTATTTATTCTGAGACTTCTTTTAGGAGGTTATCTTAATAGTGAAGATGCAAATTATTTTTTTAACACTGTCTATGTTAGTATAAATCTGCTATTTTTTTGTAAATACAAGGAAATTTAGAGTTTTTTACTATGCAAGCTAGAACTGAAATCTTTTTTTGAAATATACTGTTTATCTTTGAATTTATTTATAGCAGATTGTTTTACTGTGCATATTCACTTTAAAGGAAGTAAATGGGTGGTTTTGTCACTTGGAAATGTATAGTCACGCACCTTGTTGAATCTGAAGCAATATTTGCAAATGAGATAATATAATGGTTCGTAAGTGGAAATATCTGCTGCATACACTTCAAATGTATATACAGGAGGAGGCAGTAGTTTTGAATTCTTCAGGTACTTGAACCTGAATTGTTGTTGTTACAGAGCCTATGGCAGTAAGGGTCAGAAAATTCAAAAGCACGTTGTACATTTGAATTCTATGCTCTGTTTTTCTTGATTTGTTTGTAATAAAAGATGCCTTTATATTGAGACAAACAAGTTGGTGTGAATTAAATGTACCTCTTCAGCCTAAAAAAGTAGAGGTAGGTAAGTGAGTTCTCAGGTTCTGGTGAAGTGGGTTTGGGCTCCAACCATCACTCCTTCCGTAAGTAAAGAGCCCGTCTCCAGGAGTTATGCAGTCTGCCTAAGATTAGTTATGTGTCTTTCTTACTGCCAGGAAAGTGAATTTGCACCGCAGATTGTGAGATTGGCTTGTAAACTGCAAGAATATAAAACAGCAATGAGAGCAAAATATTTTGCCCTAGTTATATTTTGACTTTGGCTCTTTCTATGCCTTGCAGTTATGTCAGAGCTTTAGTTCTTTGTCGAAAATTACTAGGGCTATATGATCATATTAAAAAAGCTTAAGGTGAGATTTTCCTGTCACCCCTTGTCTCCAGGAGCTGGACTCTGATGAAGGAGGAGTTGAGACTCAAAAGTCAACAGTGCCGTGTATGTACAGTGTGTTTCACACATGCTTCAGGACAGCCTTAGACGTAAGATCAAAAATACAGCATAGAGGAAAGAATGTGGACAGTGATGGCAGAGAACAGGACGTATCAGAAAACAGCTACAAAGAGAGTGAAGGACAGAGGAGGTTCCTGGCAAGTATGGAGTCCTGATGGGCACCTAGTATACATACTCCATCAGTGCTATTTCATACTTTGTTTAGTTGATGTTTTCTGATTTTAGATTTTTTGGGTGGGCTGGAAATGGAACAAGGTAATTGCACTTTCCATTAAGAAAGTTCTCCATAAGTCCAGGGCTCACCGAGACCTAGACTTCAAGTGAGTCCAACAAAAGTAGGGAACGGAAGAATTAAGTTCCATACTTCAGAGTGCTAATATGCTCCGTGCCCTTTTGGGAGATGCATCACTGCACAACCCATTTTCCATGCACATGACCAAATAGGTGAATTGCCTTGCAATGGGAAAAGGATGCTTTCTTTGTATCTCAGGTGTCTTTTTGAAGTAATCACTTACTTTAAAGCATTACCATAATCCTTTATACGTGCTTGCTTGTGTATGAAAGGACCGTAGTTCACTTTCATTTGGAGGGTCAGAAAATCAGAAAAAAAAAAAAAAAAGTCATGCTGTTCATACCAAGTTGAGAGCAGACTGCGGTGCCCTTAGGTGATGCCATGTCGTGGAGATGTGAGACACCATTGAAAACTGCCAGCCAGGGAAGCGAGAACATCTATCTGTTCCTTCATGGTCCTCCAACAAGTCAGAGCAAGAGGCACAAGTGGGTGTGTATCAGCTCAGAAGTTGCATGACTTTCCACTGATACAAGTTGATGAGGCAAATTTTATTGAGGGACCTTTTCATCTTAATTCCACCATTGCAAAAATTTCCCCCTAGCAGAGAGGTGAGAAGGCAGTTAAAGGAAAGGATTAAGAAAGGCAGAGATCTGTTTTAATTCTTTATGAATTTATTTAAACTGGTCCCAACTGTAAGTTAACTTCAATTGCAGCACTGTTCTGAAGCTGTATATAATTGCTTTTTCTACAGAAATAAATGGAGAAGATAAAGTGCAGATGTTAAGGTCAGTGGATAATTATTCTATTCCGAGATGAAAACTGAAACTTCATTTAAGAAACCAGATACGAAATATACCTTCTAAAATCCTGAAGATGATCAAATAGCCTGTTCTGTGGTTATTGAAGTGTTCATTACAGCCCCAAGTCAGTACAGGATTTAAGCACGTGTATTAGTTTAAGCACTTCAGTAACGCCACTAGAGGCAGAGGAACTATTCTGGGCTAAAAGTTGCTGAGGTTATTGTGCACCTTGCTGATTTGGGACCTGACTGAGAATTACGGACACCACTTTGTGAAGCAATTAGTGCCTTGTTTCATTAACACTTAAGCCTAACTTACATGGCTATAATGGAATTCAGCATTCAGAACAGGCTGCATGCCAAGGCATGGAAATGCAGACCTTTTTCTTTGCCTGGTTTTGTAGCCACTTTCGGTTGTTGGTAAAATTCCCTCATACTTTCAGAAACACCAGGGAGATTGTCCAGCTAAACTGCAGGTTGCCGTGGGGGGTTATCTGTCCCTGTGCTGGCTGGGTATGTCACTGGGTTTGCAGTACAGATACACTGATGGCTGCCCTATATCCCCTAAATACATAGAGCTCAGCCATAGGAATGTGTTTCTGAAATTTGTTGAGCAATTGATTGATCACCATATCAGTCTGTATATACTTTTAACCTGTTTTTAAGTAACATCTATTAACTTGAGCTCATTCCTTGAGGAAAAGGAAAGGAATATGTGGATAGGACACGAGTCCATTATTGCATAGCTGAGAGGTAGCAGAAGTTCAAGCCTCGCATTAGGGTAAATGCTAAACTTAAGCGCCTCCAGCTGTGCGGGGTGGCGAGGCACAGCTGAGCTCTGTGGGGCAGAGCCCTGGAGGAAGATGACTGCGTGGTGGTGAGGTGCATGGCCGACGGGCGCTGGGACAAGGAAGGCAGAATGAGTTTGGGTAGGTGAAAGGGGTTGTTTTCTTTTCAATGGGAATTGATGCATTATATTATAGCTGCACAGAGAGAGAGGTTCTCTTACCTGAATGCGTATCCTGAAGCACAGGGGCTGTGGGTGGGTGGGAGGCTTGCCTGCCCCCCAGGAAGGGGCTGGGAAGCCAGGCTTGGGCCAGCAGCAGCTTGAACTGCTGCCTTCTGTGCGTGAGAACAGGCTGGGCGCCGAGAGAGGATGACGCTATGACGTGTCCAGCTCTCCTCCATCTCGCTTCAGTCGCTTCGTTTGTAGCCCGATCTATGTATTGTGGGTTGTTATTTGGTGCCTTCTCTGAACAAACCACCTTTTCTGTGGCTGCACCGAGGTGTTTCATGTCGGAACGTTTCACTGGGAGGAGTGTTGAATAACCAGGAAGGTCCCGCATGGCTGGTAAAATGGTTCCCTCTGGTTTTAAGGTTTAAAATGCAATTGCGTGTTACACTGCAGCCGTCTGGAGCTACGAATGGTCTCTGTCTGTGCTTGAGTTTTCTCTGTTGAGATGTGAGTACTGGTTCCTTCAGAAAAAAAAAGAAGGGAGGAAGCTTTTGTTGTCTTTCAGAGAAAACAGATTTTTGGACTATTCATCAATAAAAGAGAAATATTTTAAAAGGGGTCTTAATCTAAGGACATGATCTAAACAGAAGGCGTACACTGTATTGTATAAATCATAGGTTAAAAAGTGGTTTTTAGGCTTTCAGCAGGTGACAGATATTCGATTTAATTTTTTTCCAACAAAGTGTGCTCTGACAGGCTTCCTAGGTGGCTGCTAATGTTAAGTGATATCTTACTGTGATACGTAATGGCTTGTCAAGCTGCGCATGGGATCTTGTCTCTAAACCAGAGTCTGGGTCACAGTATCTCCAATCTCGAGCATATCAGCCTGCTGCAGACTGGGAACCCAACAGGTGCAGTCAAACTGGTGGTGTCCATTTGTGGCCACCATGAAGCACAGGGCATCACAGTAGGTCCAAATCTATAAACAGGGAGAGAGCAGTGGGGAATGCTGCAGCGAAGCCTCTGGGTCAGAGGAAAGTGAAGATTTAACAGGGAAAGCAAGAAGTAGACGGTAAACACAAATCCTCCCGCTCGTCAAGTCTCTCTGAAGTTGCTCTTGTAAATCTGCTAGTCGTTATGCTAGGGCCAATGCGTTAAACATTGGATCGTGTTCAAGACTGCAGCTTTTGTTTGTAGCTCTTGCTGTTTTGCTGTGTAGCAACAGAGATAACGTTTGATCTGAGCCTTTGCTTTCCAGCTCTGTACGGTAAGCGACCCGGCGCCGCTCGTGTCATCTAGCGGGTCTTGGGTAAGGCTTGGTGGGCTGTGACTCAGTCACCACTTCTTACGAGAGCGGTTACTAACCTTTGGTTGCTTTGCTGACCCTGTCTCCAGCAGGGCTGGGCATGAAGGGACAGCAAACCATTAATGCTTGTCAGGTGTTGGAGGGGTTCACCTGATCTCAGAAAATGCCAAGCTGGTCCCTGAAGCATGGGGAGTTCCAGTCTTTGTCCTGGTTAACGATGTACCCGCAGACACCAGCTCTCTCCTGGTCTTGAAAATGGCTGAGGGCCTCTCGGTAGTTTAGCTCTTAGGCTCTTCAGGCTGTTCCATCACAGCTGCCTCAACCCTGAGGGCTGAGCTCTGGGCCCATCAGAAACTGAACGACACTTTAGAAAGCCCCGGAACAGGGCCCTGGCGTGGGTCTCTGCTGAGGGGTCCTGGTGACTGTACGGACCTTGCCAGGGTCAGCTGGCGCAAAAAGGGATAATGCAGAACGGCTTTGATTACTGTGAAGTCCTGCCCCGGGAGAGCGTTGCTTGGGGGGGCTGCACTCTTCCTTCCCCACAAGTGCTTCAGCAAGGTGGTGTGGACTGTGGTTTTCTGCCCAAACCCTGGGTTTACATGGAGTTCAATCTCTTCGCCTGCCTTCAGACTGACGAGGAATCTAGACCCACAGAGATACAGAATCCTCGTATCAAAGCCAGTAAGAGCAATGCTTGCTCTAAGTCCTTGATGGGAATAAAGGTGGTGAGGCGGCGTGGGAGGCATCATACGGTTATCTTGGTGGGAATGAACTTTTTTCTGACAGAAGCTGGCAGGGTGACCTACTGATCACCAGGGTGCTGCCACGTGCTGCTTGTCTCTGCAGATCAGCTCGAGCCGCTCTGCACGTAGCGACAGGGTTGAAGTGCCTCGTGATCGAAGTGCACTTGCGCAGGGAGCTGCTTCGCCGCAGGCCGGCACTGCTCGCGTTCCCCGCTTGCTGGCTGCCTTCCTGCCAGGTTAGCGGCTGCTCTTCGAGGAGAGGTGCCTCGCTTCAGGTGGATCAGGAGCTGTTGGTGCTTCAGACAGCCAGGCTGCAATTGCTTGGATGTAACTATGGCCAGGGAAATACCAAACTGTTCTTGCTCACAGCTGGTGGAATACCACCTTGATGCTTGAGGATGCTTTTGGTTTTTTTTAAACTAAACACCCTTGCCCTTCAAGTGTAACTGAGAATTAAGTTCGTTATTTCTTATTCCTTATGAAAGACAACAAAGCTCAACTTCTCTCAAGCGTTTTATTGTTTGCGTATGAAGGATCTAGATAAGATGGATGAATGTAAAATTGCACTTTCATAATGCCTCGGCCCCTCCCTGCAGGACAGTACAATGCGGCTTTTATTTTCAGCACGAAGCTGTTGGGCAGCTCCTGGGATCGATTAACACGCTGCAGCGTCGCCTCCACTGAGGAGCGCAAAGCAGCCCGCGTCTCGCTGGCAGAGCTTTTCCCCGCTCTGTGGGTGGAAAGGTTGTGGGAGGCTCTGGGTGCTCCCCGCAGCCCTGGCCGGGCCCGGGCCCCGCTCCTGCACCTTCGCTGCAGCGACCATGGAGCCCCGGCCTCCCTGGGGAGGTGGCGGAAGGGATCGCCGCGCGGCAGGAGGAC
>NW_010510060.1:86522-86967 GCF_000687285.1 Phaethon lepturus
AGAGCGGGAGGGGGCGGGTAGGGAGCGAGCTGCAATTAATGGCAATAGCCATGAGGAAGCAACGGGATCCCGGGGAAGGACTGGAGCGCGGGTCTGGCCTCGCCTCGCCTCGCCCTTCCCCTTCACTGTCACAACTCGTCATGCATCGTTTGAGGCGACTTGTTGCAAGAATCTGAGTTAGGGCAAAAAGAAAGCAAACAGCCAGGTGCTTCAGCCGGTTATAAAAAGAAGAAACAGTTTGCCAGCTGTCCTGTAACTGAAGGCCTCTTAGTAAGAGGAAACAAAATGAACCGTGCTTGCGGAAGAGAGACACGCTGGCAATGCCATTTGTGGAAGGATGTCAGTGACTGACAGCTGATATAATGGCAAGGAAGCAAAGGGGCTCAAAGGCCATAGCTTACCACGTCGGTCTAGTGAAAGCAAGCTGTGAGACACAGCAAGGGCT
>NW_010510060.1:87011-87226 GCF_000687285.1 Phaethon lepturus
GGACCAAGATCGAGTTTGTTTTTTTTTTTTTTTTTTTTTTTTTAAATCTTTTCTTTTCTTATATCAGCTAAACCTGAGACTTGTTACCCTTTGCTTCAGCACGTTATTCCAAGAGCTGCTCTGTTGCAGCAGGATTTCTGGAAACAGAAAATTTCAGGAAACAAAAAAACCCACAAACAGAAAGCGGCCTCCCTCCCAACAGCCGCTTGTTCTTG
>NW_010510061.1:0-6988 GCF_000687285.1 Phaethon lepturus
CAAGAATCAAAACCACTATCATTTTGTGATCACTATGACCAAGACACCCTCTAACTGTCACATCACCCGTAAGTCCTTCTCTATTCGCAAACAAGAGGTCGGGCCCCTTCCCTAGCTGGCTCGCTCACCAGCTGTGTCAGGAAGTTATTGTCCACACACTCCAGGAACTTCCCAGACTGTTTCCTCTCTGCTGTATTGTATTTCCAGCAGACATCTGGTAAGTCCCCCATGAGAACAAGGGCTAGCGAGTGTGAGACCTCTTCCAGCTGCTTATAAAACATTTCAGCTGCCTCTTCACCCTGGCTAGGTGGTCTATAACAGACAGGCACCATATCTGCCTTGTTGGCCTTTCCCCCCATGATTCTCACCCATAAATACTCAACCCTATCGTCACCATCGTCGAGCTCTAGACAGTCAAGACACGCCCTAAAGTACAGGGCTACCCCACCGCCTCTCCTTCCTTGCCTATCCCTCCCAAAGAGTTTATAGCCATCCATTGCAGCACTCCAGTGGTGCAAGTCATCCCACCATGTTTCCATGATGGCAACTATATCACAGTTTTCCTGCTGCACAAGGGCTTCCAGCTCCTCCTGTTTACTGCCCATGCTGTGTGCCCTGGTGCAGATGCACTTCAGCTGGGCTATTGAGCCCACCACCTTTTTGGCAGGACATGTTTGAAGACATGTATTTGTACGTAACAGTGACTAATGAACAAGCGTCACACAAAGCCATTCACTATCTATTTGCGTAACATGCCTGAGGGGAAAAAAAAAAGTTATCCAAAAAGAATTCTGCAAGCAAAAGGAACAACTTTTCAAACACACTGGAAAACTATCGCCCACAATGCTGTATACAGCAGTATCCTGTCACTGCCAATCTTTAAGCAAGCTCAACAACACAAGTTTGCACATACTAATTTATACTGTTGTTTGTTGAAATCCCCAGTCTCTTATTTTCTTTGGAGTTTAGACCATGGAAACCCATTATTCCTGCTCCTACCAACAGCAGTGAAGTCGCATAGAATAGGTTACTAGCATAGGGTAATTTATGACTCACTTCATGTCTCAAAATATTTTATACACTCTGAAACTAATCTTTGTATCTCAAAGGCCAATAATTCTTTCACATTTAAAGCTTTGCCAGGGAGAGAGAACAGATGGAGGTGCATTCCTGAACTGAAAAGTTCCTCCAGGAAGGGAAAAAAAGTCCTGAAGAGAGAATGTCACCTGAGTATGACCTGTATATGGCTGGTGCTATAGAACAGAATTTTCTTTTTACTAATTCCTTATGAACGTAATACCCACACTGCAAGAAAACATGTTCTGAACGTCTGAGATGGAGAAACATCAGAAAGATATAAAATTCTGTTCCCTTGCATTTATCTTTTTAATAGTGATACTCTTATCTGTATAAATAGTTGTTATATACAAGTCTAGTCTACAACACAGACAATGCTTCTGTACAAAAGTGAAACTTTTTAAAACCATGACATGTATTAGCAGGGTTCATTTAGGCCACAGCAGTCTGAAGCTGAGGGTGAGGCATGTTCAACACTCGCCAATAATAGACTGAGATTCCTGATCAAGGAAGGAAAGATGTTGTGGTTTGTTTTTTTTTTTAAATGCTAGATGAGAAAGGCACAGATGAATTCTTAAAGTATTAAATATTAAAATTGACAAAAGGGAAACTAAGTTTTTCTAGCAAGCACCCTTGTTGATTACTGAATTCAGCAGGGGCACATATGTACTGCTCCATATCTGGGTTTTCGTGGAAATATTTTACTAGAAGAGGATTTCTTCCCTCCCAGTCCAATACTATTAAATCAAGTATTTACTGATGTACTGGCAGCAGAGCTGTCTTATCCTCTTAGAATATGTAAGAGACCTGGAAGGAAACCTTCTGAGAAGGTTACCATTTAGCTCCAAGGAAGTAAAGCTCTGTTTTCCATCATATTTTGTACTGACAGTTTCCTGTCCAGTTTAGTTTAGCCGAGAATGACTTCCATCCTTTGTAAACAGACTGCCATGTAAGATGGCTAAAGGCAAACTAAAATGTCAATATTACTCTGAAAAGCTACTGCTGTCCAAAAAATTAATTCCTGTGACACAACTGACATAATAGAGTAAAATCAAATATGTGATTTCTATTGGTAGAACCTCATCCTTGGGTTTTTTCCATACAAGGTCTGACATGTTGGTATTCGTGCTTTCTTCAGTACAGGTCTGTACTCACCAATAAGCTCCTTATTACGAACATCTAATGCCATATTCCTTAAGGCTGTTGCCACAGATGAAACAACTCTATCATTATCCATTCTCAGCAGCTCCACAAGGATTGGTAGTCCTTTTTCTTTTCTTACAGCAGCTCGAATGTATGCTGCAAACTATAGTAAAACCCCAGTTACTCACAAATCTACAACATTCTGGCTGAAATAATCTCTTACTAGATTGTAATTGTTAAGTATGTTAGGGGACATTTTCCAAAGAAAAGATGACATGTTAAATGCGTATCTTCTCTATTATAATAAAGGGTTGGCTTTTTGTTCCTTTTCACTCATTCCTCTTACAAAGCAATGTTTAAAAAACAGTGGTCTAACAGACAAACTATCCTAACAGATGACAGATTATTGAAAGGGAACAGGTTTGCATTTTGGTTTTTTTTGTTTGTTTGTTTGTTTTTTTTGTTTTGTTTTGGTTTTGGTGGTTTTTTTTTGTTGTTGTTGTTTTTTTTTGTTTTTAAAGACCAATTTTATAATGGTCATAAAATGAAAATGTCTTAGCTGTTTTTCTACAGCAAAGCAAGCAATTAACTTTTTTTTTTTATTTCTCCATGACAAATACATAACATCAATAAAGCATTCTCATGTGGTGTTTTTGTAACATACTGTATGCAAGGGCCACAAGGAAGAATGTATGGAAATAAGTAAGACTAATAAAGCCAATACAAACCTTTTATTTATGCTGGTCTTATTTTGACAGTACCTTCCCACCAGAACTCACAGCTAGAAGATGCTAGAAGATTATTTTTACCTAACATGCACTGAAAGAAAGCTTCTTCTGTTTATTTAAAATAAATGGTACCAATTTCAATCCCAGTTTCCATATCGCTCTTCCTGTCTACCATCTTTGTCATTGCTTTTCACTGTCAAAATAACATTACTCCAACACATGAGCACTAATGATACACACTAGAGAGAAACACTCAGATGCATACTAGAAAATGACACGTTCCTCCCAAACACATTCCAGTATCTTATTAAAAAAACAGCTAAAATGCAACGATAGGGGAAGAACAGGAATTCACATACCTTCCAGTTGCCCGCAGAAAGATTCTGGAGAGATCCTGCAGAGCCCTCTAGAGTAGCTGGGTTGGAGCTTTCTGCTAGAAGCGTTAGGTATGGCTTTACCACCGATGGGTGCCACAGCATTTCCACCCCTTTGGGAGACTTGGAAAATCCTGGTATAGGGCCAACTCCATCCCACTGAGAAACGAACATCTACTTGTAACTACACGAAACCTCTACATTTTCATTCAACATATGATGTTTTTTCTTTAAGCTATGGACTCCTCCCCCATTAGCTGAACTACAGTTGATACATTTGTAATACAAGCAAAACTGCAAACCTGATCCTCCTGTGAAGTTTTTTTTTTCTTCTTCTTTTTTTTCCCCCAGCAGCTTGGCTCTGAATCTTTACTAGGTGACTCTTTTCCTAACAAGTCATCCAATTCATTGATTCCTAGCAGACGTGCCTGAGGTACCTCCAGTTCCAAACGGTAAGAAAGGTTTCTCAAGGTACACACACAGTTTTCCACGGTCTGAAACCAAACCAGAAAGATGTAATGTAATTAGTTACTTTCTTACAAACTAACAAAGCAAACCAAACCAATTAGGTAGCAGTAAAAAGGGATTTGGAACACAAGCACCAAACCCTAGTTCTGGGCTTGGGGCATTGCTTCATCTGTTTCTCTGGGAAAACTGCAATCTCTCTCCTGATATACTCAAATATGAAAATATTTATAATCGTAATCTCTACTATAGTGGCTTATTTTTTAGTATTCTGGAAATGAAAAGCACAAGAGCTTATTATTTTATTAGAGAATGAATACTTCAACACTATGAAAACGAAAAGCACAGAACAAGTTACACTGTATTATGCAACAGAGTGATTGTGCATCAGCAAACTTGGGGTGGGAGAGAAGACCAGTTGAGCTAAGCCCGTGACAGTACTAAATTATACTATACAAACCCCAGAAGTTCCATACAGCTTAGCACTAAAAATCACTTAGATGGAACGCGCACGCACCTTGCTGTCATAATCCGATGTGTTCACACACGTGTGGATCACATATAGCAGTGAATCAACCAGCCCTTCGCAAGACCTCATCTGCTTCCGGGCTTCCTCACCTGCGGAGCTTAAATTCCTGAAGGGTGGAAATGATAAAGGAACACAGTATATTCTCAGATAGACATACATACAATAATTTTATTAGATAGCTTGCAGAAGTTTTTTATACAGCTGATTGATAATTGAGAAGTTAAAAGCAAACATACCATTTTGTGCAGCAACCCACCCCCAATTCTTACACAAGACAAATACGATCCAAACCTGCAATTTCAAGACAGCATTGACTCATTAACAAAACCAGGCATAAGCAGAACCTCTTTCCCACAGACTTTTCCATTCCAAGCCCCTTCTGTTGGACAAGTCCAAATCTACAGTTTGTATGTCCTGTAGAACAGATTGCTGAGCTTGCTTGTGTTAGAAAGCCCCTTTGTTGCCTCTTTTTGGAATTGGATTCATCCAGCGAGTCGTTCTGTGGTGCAGCCTCATTAACATGTATAATAGTGCTACACAGACAGAAGTATAAACATGTAAATTAGGGTGTAGGGAATTAGAATAAAGCAGCAGGGGGTTTAGACAAATATTTGCCTTCAAGGCCACCATACTGCAAAGCCTGAAGCTTGCACTGACTGGAGGCACATCGAAAATGGTACTGCTGCTAGAATATGCCACCGTGCCTAGCCATAGAGGTGCTTTTTCTCTAGACGTCATGTTTGCGCCGCTACGCTAGCACAACCCTATGCTCCAAAGCAGTGTAAAGCAGTCATCTTGAACAACAACAAAAAGTAGTTTACGAAAATATTCTGATGTTTAGAAGGGTTACCAGCAAATAAAAAGGAATTCCAGTTCTGTTTAAACACAATGGCCTTACTCTGCTGTTCAATGGAACACAAATTGAAATCTAACAAATTAAAATTATAAACAAACCTACAGACGAACAGAAATAGCTCATATAGTACCCCTGGCCCTTGAATTCTTTTCAGATATTTTAGTTGTGCCTTTTATTATTCTGAATACTTTTTTTCTTCTTGCTGCTGTTTGAGAAATTCACGAAGGGAATAGCCAAACATTTCTTTACTGATACGTATGCATATACAAATATAATTTTTTCAATGTATACAACAATAAAGAATCACCAAAAGCACAGTTTTTTCCCTAAATAATATTCATGAGCCCTACACACAATATAAAAATTGCAGTAATTAAGAGGGGAAAAGTGCAATGATTGTAATGTATACAAAAAACAACCAAAACTTAACCACTAGCCATTCCAGTTAACATCTCCTAGGGACTAACTTCGTACTTTGCATATTTTTCTAATACGGAAAAAAAATATGCAAAAGCTACCTAAATGATAGAACTACATGTAATTTATAGACTGCAACAGTTCATCTTAAAAATCACAGTATCAAAAGGACCTGCTGGATAACATAATTGCTCTGTTAAAGGGAGTCTTCTAGAACAGCAGATTACCTCAGGCATCCTGTAGTGTTGCGCAGAACTAGGGAAGTCTGAAATTTGATTTTATGATCATCATCAAAGGAAGAACTGTTCCATCCAGAATGTGGCACTATCACAGTGTTTGTTAGCGTTGACAGAGCATCTCTAATGATTGTCATCTTTACTGCATCACATGAAGACAAGTTCCAGAGGACCCCTTAAGAAAAGATTTCCATTGTAGTAAAGTTAGAAAAGACTTGGCAAATAAAAAGCACCATTAACAACGTAAAAGACATCACTTTAAACAGGAGAAAGGTAATTTACCTATGCAAAACAAAAAGAAATATAATTAGTCCACATGTAATATTATTCTGACATTATTGGTCAATAAGTGGTCAGCAAAACTGCCATTAAAAGATTCACTTTACAAATTGAAATAAATATTTCTAAACTTCACATTATAATGTGCTTAGCAGCCTTCACTCTAGCTGTCTGGCGGCTGCGTAAGCTCTTTGACGCAAGAGTTGGAATGAGAGATGATAATGAGAATAACCCTAACAGATCAGCAGCTAGGTCTCCCACAATACTGAGAAGGAAAACATGCATGTTAGTGAGGAAATAATCTTCTTAAAGAAAAAATACTCATCAGACACACACGCTGACTGACAGGAAATGTTCCTTCCTTTCTTTCCTGAGGTGCAGCTCATTCTGCTACCTGACAGGAGAGGGGAGTCCCCACGGCACTACAGGAGTCTAGAGGAACATTCCCTACAAGCACAAAAACTCATCTCATCTGCAAAACACCTTTCCATCTTTCTGAAACATGCGTGCCTCAAGCTCACTGTATCTCTCGAATATCTTTCTTAGATAGCTAAAGATCAGTCCCCTACTGACTACTTATTAATGGGAAGAAAAATCTGTCTTCTTTTGTAGTACGCCAGGCAAAATGCCAAATCAGTGCAAGCTGGCATAAACGTGCCAGAGCAGACATGTCCGTTCCTAAAGAGGTTACTAATGGATATGCTGGATTAATTCAGCACAAAACTTCACGTAAAACAAAAGATGAAAGTCAATGAGTCATTTGCTGTTAACTAGTTTTAGTGATGCCTGTTACCTATATGCACATTTGCAGGCGTGCACGCGCAGTCGCTGCAGCTGGGACGGAGTGGGGCACCAGCGACACTGCTCCCTGAGCGTGCCAGCAG
>NW_010510061.1:7019-59075 GCF_000687285.1 Phaethon lepturus
GGTTCCTCCCCCAGAGGAGAATTCCAGTGTAGAAGGAAAGGTGTGAATATTTACACAAAGAGAAAAGCGCGCTCTGAAGAACACAGCTGCTGGTAACCTCCTTCCAATAACTGTTCGCACGACCATTACAGCTATGGGTGACCAGCAGCAGCAAGCTCCAGACTTACAGAGGGTACGTGGAGGAGGTCACTGCGGGAACTGCCACCGCCCTGTTAAGAGAAATGTGCACGCTTTGCAATTCAGACAACGGTACAGCCTTCAGGGAAAGGGCAACTAAATCTCAGAAATCAAATGCTCTTACAGACGCCAGTGAAACAGCATGCCCTCCCTGATCCCTAGGGGTATTTGCACTTGCTGCCTCAGTTCTAGCCAGTCGGCAGTCTGAGATGAGAAGGCATATTTATCAGGAGAGATAAGGCATTTTTCTGAACTCTTCATCCTATTCAAAAAAAGGCATGAACATCTGCCCTCCAAAGGGTGAGTCTTCAACAGCCCTGTAAGAAAGGTTTGGGAGAGGGAAGAAACAGATCATTATCCTGATTTATATGAACTTGGAGATTAAAGTTATCAACTACTTTTATCTTAAAAAAATCTTAAAAAGGAACATGGAAGAGCTTTGCTTTGGCAATATTCTTGAGAGACTGTTTACATTGGAACTCTCTACAACCTTGCAGACGGAAGCTAACAGCTAAAGAGAATACAAGAGCAAAAACAAAGCGAGAAGAAACCAAATCTATGGACATCATGACTGAAAGATCATCAGTGTTTTGCAAACATGAGGTCTTGTGGAAAAATGTCTGAAAAAATGACAAAGAATGTAGACTGGCAGATGGGTGGGAGCCATTAAAGAGTTTTCAGTAAAGGTCTCAAGTGTGTGACGTGAGGTGATTCTAGATCAGGTGGAACCTGGAGAGCCAGTATCCAAAAAGGAGGAACGCAAGATGAACCAGGGCGGGGGGATACGTGACTTTTTTCCCAGTTATGAACATGGGAAGAATAGCCTACACTGATATTACTGGTTTCTGGCATTTGGTGCCTGGGATATGAGATACTTAAGTGCAGAGCTGAACATATAAGAGCTAATGTAAAAATCCTACAGAAACTTTCTTTCTGGAAACTATAGCAAGAAGTCTAGAGTATTTTACATTCACCCATCAAGCCAAATGAAATTGCTATCAATCTTTTTATCCTCAGGCAGAATTCTATAGTTCCCTACCCTGTTTCACAGTCTTCTTACAAGATTTTCTGCTAGAAAAGTACAAGATCTGACAAATTACCAGCGGTACTGTATACGCAAGTAATACACTACACACAGCATTTAATCATCTTTTTCATCATGAAACAGTTTAAAGTTCATCTAAATTCTCACCAAGGTACTCATCTTGCTCTCACTAGTTTCTTCACATACAGTATTTTACTAATTGTAAAGTAATATAGCTGTGTACACTTAGCAAAAAACTTTAAGCAGCATTTCCACAATAGCCCAATAAAATTGCTACTATAAATAACACTGTTTTCAGTTTGACTAGATTTGTTAGAAATTGTCAAAAAATTTGAATTATACAGCCTCCTAAAGCAGATCAGAGGGATTGTTCTTTGATCTCATCTGTCATCTTCCTTGGCATAACACCTGCTGACAGCAGATCTAGCAATTGGTATTTACAGGACTTTGAAGTTGTTTCAGGCCTCAGATAAATAAATAGAAGATGCAACAAGGGACAGGACCAGCTAGTGGTAGCTGATAAAAGTATGTAGAAGTAACAATAGAACCATTTAGGCTGGAAAAAACCTTTAAGATCATTGAGTCCAACTGTGAACCTAACACTGCCAAGTCCACCACTAAACCATGTTCCTCAAAGCCACATCTGCACATCTTTAAAATACCCCGAGGGATGGTGACTCCACCCCTTCCCTGGGCAGCCTGTTCCAGTGCTTGATAACCCTTTCAGTGAAGAAATTTTTCCTAACATCACAGAATCACTAAGGCTGGAAAGGACCTTCGAGATCATCAAGTCCAACCGTTAACCCAACACCCCCATGCCCACTAAACCATGTCCTGAAGCGCCACAGCCACCCATTTTTTGAACACTTCCAGAGATGGTGACTCCACCACCTCCCTGGGCAGCCTGTTCCAATGCCTGACCAACCTCTCGGTGAAGAAATTTTTCCTAATATCCAATCTAAACCTCCCCTGGCGCAACTTGAGGCCATTTCCTCTCGTCCTGTTGCTGGTTACTTGGGAGAAGAGACCAACACCCACCTCACCACAACCCCCTTTCAGGTTTGTTGTCACAGACTGTAAGCACCTCATGAAATACAAGGTTTTATTTTTATTGATTTTTAAAAGTCAACGCCTATCACAGTAATGCTGCTTGAAGTCTTTGGGCCCTGGTGCAACAAAACCAGTAGATTCCACTTTACAGCAACACACAAAATATCAAACCTAACTGCATCAAATCCTGTCTACTTTGCTTACAAACCATCACTTTTCTTCATAAGAATTTTCTATGCATTTCTAGACCGAACTTGGACAAGATTGGTTAGCTTATGTAACAGCAAAAATTAATCAGGCGAGATAAAAAATTCTGTTTAGATCTTTAGCCACTTTAACAGTTGCTGGAGTTACTAGAAGAGCTGTAATCTGTAAGCAGAACTTTGGCTTCATCATTACTGCTCATCAAAAGTAAGCTGGGACCAAATGAGTTTGTTGATCCTTAGCAGCTCCTCAGGGATGACAGGCTAGCAGTGTTCCTTAACTGAGAGAAGAAGTTTCATGGGAAACATCTCATAACATTTCCTCGTCCTCAAAATATTTTTTTCCTGAGGAGAACATGAAGACAATTGTGTATTGACTGTTCTGATGTACAAAATTTTTGGTATTTCTTCATAATCCTTCAGAACTTCGATCTATAGCAATATTTTCAGGTGACATATCTGTCTCTTCTGATAGATAGTAATGAAGTGTGAGGATAATTAAAAACCACCTTCTCTCTGATTCAGTAGCTTTTAGTATTGTAAGGGGTTTCTTTTGTTGGTTTACTGATTACAGGTTCAGTGTTGAATTGGTTACATTACTGATGTAACTTAAGCAATGAATAGGATTGTAAAATAATTGCTTTGTCCAGAAAATCCCTTATGTGGTAAGTCTTCAAAGCTTTATTTTGTTACCTAATTCGAAGAATATGTGAAATGTGTATGGTAAGCCACCAATTTCATTAGGACTAAAGGACATCAATGCCTAATGATGCCTGTGTCTCCACTCGAGCTTTAGCTGTTTAAAGTCAAATTTAAGTCATGGTTTTAAAAAAAAAGCTGCAGATAAAATTTCTGGACAGGAAAGAGAAAAGTATGATTTGCTTATTCCTTGTTGAATGGCTTTGTACTCTGAGGTGTTGTGGGGGCTCAACTATTCATGGAAACCTGGCATTACCAGTGGCAGAGACCTGTGTTTCTCCTCAGTATCCAGCCATGTTTTTTCATGTTTTATTTTGGTTTTGAGTCTTGGCATTTTAACCCACATGTTTGAGACCCTAGACAAGTTTACTGCAATGAATTCCACTGCCACAGCTCACATCAGGTAGTGTTAACCAAAGAGGTAGCAGGTTTATTAAGAGTTCTTCAGCAGCTGCACTGGCTTGGGAGGTCCACAGCTGAACATGGATGACCATACGCTACCTCTGCAGGCATTACACCCTTGATCACAAAGTATTTTGGATTGCATACAGAGTAGAATTGAGGTAAATACTATAGTAACGTGCAAGTTGTGAAAGGAAACTATACCCATTTCACAGAGTGCTTAGTTTGCAAAACTGTGTGGGACTTGCAGCTGTTCCTGTACCATCTCAAAAGTTACCTCAGGTTGCCTGGAACTGCAGAACCCTAGGACCCTTTTCCAAAAATACACAAGCCACAATGCACAGTGTCAACTGCTGCAAGAATGCAATCTCTCAGCAAGATGACACTGTGTATACAAACGATGGTGCTGCTGGATGGAGAACAGCATTTCTCAACTGAACTGGCTGAGGGAGTACTAATTTGAAGAAATAAACTACGAAGAATTGCCAGGACCATCAACAACAACCTCTTTCCCCTTTAAGGACAGTGCTTTACCATACAGCTAAGCTAGTGATTAATTGTTGCTGGAATTTGTGCTCATTCTTCCTTCCAGCTATAAAATTGTACCACTGCCCCAAGTTCAGCACTGTCACTTGCTTGACCTTTCAGGGAGGAATCCTCAGAGAAAACCAGCCACTCAGAAGAGTAGATCAGAGGTCTTTCTCTGGGGAGGGCATGGTCTGTGGCTCATCTCTGCTGCTGAAGACCTGATGGAAACCTATCAAAGCTCTATTAAGGTAGGCATCTGACTTGCTTTCTCCAGAAAACTTGCAGTAGTGGAGTACGCCAATGTTTCTTACATTTTAACATATTAAAGGGCTGGCTGTGAGGGTCTCTTGAAAGTAGACTCCGTTGTTAAGAGACTACACCTAGGTTCAAGAACATGCACATTTTGATTTCTATCTCACAGACAGTTTTCTGCTGTATAAGACATGAGATCCTGAAATTCACAGATTGATTCCAGACTGTGCAGACTGCAATGCAAAAACATAACCAGACAGCATAGATCAGTGCACATCCTTCATGTCACTTGCTCGGGAATGGAGCTCTTGTACGCAGGCAGGAAGGTCCCAACAATATTTCTGCTGCCTAGTGCCGAAGCTGTGCTGGAATGTGAAAAACAGTAGCCTCCAGAAAGCGCTGGTGCTGACATCTCATGAAATGTGTTATGGTTGCAAAAAAAAGAGTAGCCTCCCTTCTAAGGGCTCTCTGCGGAGTACAGGACAGCAAGGCTGCCATGGGTCAGCAGCAACGGGAACTGCATGCAGCTGGCGCAAGCTCAGTGACAAGAGTTATCCTCTTCCAGTGCATTCCAAAGTCCCAACTTTTAAAGACTTTTTAAAAAATAAAGTAGTATTTCATTTTCATATAATGATTATGAAAAGTGGATTCTGAATAATCTATAGCCATTAAAAACATTACTTGCTTCCCTCTTAAAACATTCTTGTGGTTTTGCAATTATGCCTTCTGTATTTTTTAATGTAATTTGCTATTCTGTCTCCACTTTATCTCTCTGCATTTCAACCTTGTCATTTCAGTTACTGTTAATTAAATATAGGCCATGGTATTCCTACCATTTTCTAAAGCCTCTAAAACATGTTTGTGCAATTAAACCCTCCCCCAGTATGCTAGCTTTTCAAACTTATAGTTAATCTTTATGGCATGTTCCCAAATAATTTCTGAGGTTAAAAGATTGCTTTTCACTAAGTAATTCCTCAAAAACTTTATATAAATGAATTAATGTGAAAAGTATCTATACAAATTGCAAGAAGTTTGTTATTCTAATTTCACTTACCTGGGACAGTAAAGTTTTAATCTATCTAATTGCATATGAAAATAAACTGGATGAATTTCACTTGCAATGACACCAGATATACCTGTTACCTTTCAAAGTCCATTTATACTGCTAATAATTAAAGTATAATTCATTTAGTAAGGAAGAAAGACCATCCTCAGGAAGAAGAAAAACATCGTACTTCATTAAGAGATGTTACACTGGAAAATCCATTGTATATGAAAAATTATGAATAAACTACAGCAGTAATGAAGAGTGCTAATTTTAAACTAGAAGTCAGACATACAGTGTTTCTAGTGGTGTAGATTGATACTAAATTCTCTGTGTTTACATTATCTTAATCTGGGAACACAAAGTAAACTGTGTGTGGTTTGCTATCTTTAGTTGACATAAGTGGAGTTTTTCAATTACTAAACAAATAATCACTGAATTTAAACGCTTTAGATACATTCTGTACAGAGTCCTTCCTCTACTTCATAGCTTTTCTAAACAAGGAAATAACTTGGAAAGGCTCCCAGTATGACACCTCTCTTACTTCTAACTTGAGCACTCTTGTGCCATTAAGCTTTCCTTAGTAGGCAACTAGTTAAGCCTCACAGCTTAACAAAACGGACATGAGCCAGCAATGTGCGCTCGCAGCCCAGAAGGCCAACTGTATCCTGGGCTGCATCCAAAGTGGGTCGAGGGAGGCGATTCTGTCCCTCTGCTCCGCTCTGGCAAGACCCCCCGCAGTGCTGCGTCCAGCTCAGGAGAGGTGTTCCATCCCTCCAATGAGGTCAGGCTGAGAGAGTTGGGGTTGTTCAGCCTGGAGAGGAGAAGGCTCTGGGGAGACCCTACTGCAGCTGCCAGGACTGAAAGGGGGCTTAGAAGATAGGGACAGACTTAGCAGGGCCTGTAGCGATAGGACATGGGGTAATGGTTTTAAACTAAAAGAGGGCAGATTCAGACTAGATCTAAGGAAGAAATTATTTACAACGAGGGTGGTGAACCCCCAGCCCAGGTTGCCCAGAGAGGTGGTCGATGCCCCATCCCTGGAAACATCCCAGGTCAGGCTGGACGGGGCTCTGAGCACCCTGATCGAGTTGAATATGTCCCTGCTCACTGCAGGGGGTTGGACTAGATGGCCTTGAAAGGTCCCTTCCAACCCAAACCCTTCTATGATTCTATGAAAATCAAATGAGGGAGCTACTAAAACTTGAAAGAGGAACTGTTTAAAGAAAGTGAAAACTCTGCTTTTTCCTATCCTTTCGTATTTTTCAATCCCCGAAAACCTTTATAGACAAATTGCTCCCATATTAAGAAAAAGAGATAGCAGATGTATGCAGTATCCAACAAGTCCACCTTGTCCTGATGGAAATGAAGTTACTTCATGTGTTAAAACTGCAAATCATTTATTTCTGCACCTTCTGTCTGCCTTAAGCGCCAAGTAGGTTCATGGGTTGGAAGCTAAAATTTGCTACCTCGTACTTAAGAGACTAGGAGTGTGTACAGTCACTTGCCGTGACTCTACTAACAGGCTGCATATTGAGACACTTCTGTGATTTGCATAGTTGAAAGCACACAGTTACATAGTTTGGGTCCATCATATGAAATCTGCAAGATCTCATTTAAAACTGTTGTCAACAGATGATTAAAAAAGTCTGTAATAAAACAAAAGTTAGGAGTCAATAAATACATACCTAGCCAAGACCTAGCTCTGTATGTAGGAGAATCAGACCAAGGGAAAATTCACCCTAAGTGGAGCTTTAGTGCAACTACCTCAAGATTCATTTCTCCCAGTGAAACTGTACTTCTATGCTAATACTTTAACTGTCAGTAATCAAAATAAGTGATTTTTTATTCACAGAAAATACCAATGCACAAATAAAAATCCAGTCGATATACTAAATTCCAGTCACTTAACACCTATTCCAGTCTTGTCCACTTCAGAAAAACGATTTGCATTATAGTTCTCTGCTTGTTTCTATTCAAAACTTACCTGTTACAAGCTCTTTTATTTCGGCATCAACAGATTTTCTCAACAATCGTAAAAGGGCAGGTATCCCACCAACGTTCTTCATTGCTATTTTGTTTTCATCAGTAGATTTCCCATAAACAAGGTTTCTCAGTGCACCGCAAGCATTCTTCTGAACTTCCAGGACTCTGTGATCCAGGAGATCAACGAGGTGCTTGATTCCTCCTAGCCTACATACCTAGAAAATGGAATGTCGGGAACATCAGCACCCATTGATTTCACCCATTTCACTCTACAGATTTAAAAGGCTTTTATTTGTATAAAAACAGTATGTTCCATTCTACTTCAAGAAGAAATATTGTTAGTAAATCTTATAACTTGATTGATATACTGTACTGAAAATTCCTGTGAATGACTCACATCCTTGTTGAAAAGGCTGATGGACATTTTCAGTCATTTCCTGTGTTCGGAGAAGAATTGTTACTGCTAAAGTTTTGTTTGCCAGTAATGCAGTTTTAAAGTAATTTCCTATGCTTCAGAATATCTTTTTAGGGAATATTAGAAATAAGAAGGTGCAAAGATTTAAATGCCAACTATTTACACTTAGCTACACACACACATAAAATAATCAGTTCAAATTAGCATATATCGAGTCCTATTGGCATATATTAAGTTCTTTTTAAAAGGAAATTTCTGCATAAATTTCATAAAACAAGAAGAATATTTTATATCATTTGTTTTAAACAGGTTAGTTGCATTTATTCTTTGTTATATAGTTAAAAAAAATTTTGACTGTTTTGAGATCTCATTTCCATGTAGTACTTTTCTTTGTTCAAAATAACTTAGAGATGATAAAAGATTCAAGTATTTTAGAATTCTGCAATATTGAAATATTTATTTCGTAAAGAGGTAACTAAGTAGTATTACTTACAAGATTAGCATTAATTTTAAATTAAAAATCACCATCAAAAGGCTACCAAAATATTTTCTATGAACTGTTTCAAAAAATATGAACTATTTTGTACTGTAAGATTGATCTATTACAACCTGATATTATTTTAGTACAGCAGAATAACTTTTGTGCCATACTATCCATAGAATACGCCTAATGAAGTTGGCACAGTCTAAAACCCCTCCACCTACCGCAGCTAAGCTGCTGCTGCCCTAAGGAGATGCCATGGTGAAGAGAGCGCTACACCACCATTCCTGAATACTTCGCCTATACAGGATGCGGTTCTGGGCCAAACAGACGAGAGGTAAAACATAACAGTCCTCAGGATTCTCTAGTTCAGCATTAAAAGCACTTTGAGAGGCCCCTTTTCTATTCTAACCTGTATAATATTAGTTTGGCAAGCCAAAAAACAATTGAGATGCAAGGTCCAAGACCAATGCTGTATTTGATTCTTATCTGTCAAAACATCTCTTAAGTAAAATGAAAGGGAAAAAAAAAAAAGAAAGATTGGTGACTTGGAGGTTTTTTTAGACCTCTGTTTAAAATGTATCTTTTTCAAAAGGAAACCTCTATTTAAACACCTAGATATATCTAGTATGCAAGTTAGCAATCTAGGGGATACAAAGTTTGGCACTGATCAATTAGACAAGCTACTGCTATGCCAAAAGCCACCAGAACTTTTAAGTTTAAAGTTATTCACCTGGCAAGATTTCTGCAGCTAGGAAATGATTACCTTACGAATTATTTAGTTGATACAGACTACACTGAAAGCATATACTGCAGGATGCTATTAAAAAACCCCTAAATTTAAAGTTATTCTTTTTCAAGGCAAATAATTCTTATTTCTGTTACCAAATGAAGCAACAAATAACTATTCATACTTTTCAGTTAAATCTCCCTCTTGTATGTTGATACAGCACATCAAACACTACATCTACACTACGCATCCATAATACAGATAACAATTTATGAATGACAAAATAGCTTTATCATTTTTTCAATCTGTACTCAAAACTTGATGAGATACAGTTTTTGTGTATATAATTCAAAATGAAACTGGACTAGAAATCCATTCTTAAGATTTGTATTTTGCTGAGTCATGAACAATTTTTAAATGTAGCAGCTATTGCTAGTTTGAACAGGCATTTCAATTTCTAAATAAAAAAAAAAAATCAGAATTCTTGTAAAATGATGTATTAATGAACTAATATATCAGTATTGTATTTCCAGATAGATATTCATTACATGGAAGTGCAATTTATTCGTTCTGTGTAGTTTCATAGCTAATTTAAATGGTAAATATCCCCCCCCCGCCAAACAAGCAGTTTCTCATGCTTATCTTCAGGTTTTAGCTATGCAAGTATTCTAGTTCATTTTGCCAGACTTTTATTTTAATATTGTTAATAGGCTAGCAAATTAATCTGGTCTTTACCACAGCAATAAAATAATAAATTTAAGTAATGAATTAATTATGTTGGGGTGTCTTATAAAAGTTGCACCAACATTTTATTAACATAATATTTATACTGAAAATAACAGATAACTCGACATATATGGTATGAATGAAAAAGCAAATTCCTTCAGATCAATAGCTCATAGCCGGTCTGCAAAAAGAGCGGCTCTTCAAATGCAAACAGTTTCTAGAAATTTCAACAATAACCTGAATTGTCACACAAGATGTATCCTTCCTCCACCTCATACTGACACAAACACTATCCTCTATTATTTCTAGGGTTGGATTTCTTTCCTTTGCTTGACAGCTGACTCATTCCCTACGAGGCCTTAAAATATCTTCATCAAAACCAGTGGAAAGCCTTCCAGAATTCTCGTTTTCCTTATCTACAGTCATCAACAGGTTACACAAAAACAGGCTTCGGTAAACATACTTTACAGTTCTGCTAGATTACACAACTTGAATGTAAAATATTTTCACATCATTTCCATGCAGCCTCTTATGACAGGAAAAATCTCTGTGTCTGTGTGTAATTACACACACCTAGGTACTTCAATATTGTCATACATCTGGTACAAACACACACAAAAGGGTCCAGAACACCGTGTTATGATGAAAACAACAAAAAAGGAGAGAGGTCTAGTTTTCCTTTTACAGTTTCCCCAGGAACAGAAACGCAGTCAGTGCAGTACCTCCGTTTTTACTTTGTTGTCGCCAAAGCACAGGTGCTGAAGGTAGGCAGCTGCATTCGCCTGAACTGATGGGAACTGGTGTTGAAGCATGTGAATGACTTCAGGCAGTTCTGGATCTCGCCAAGCAAACTCCCTTCATGAGATGAACACATTCAAGAGAAGGCATTAGTTATAAATGCATGTTTATTTACCAAGTAGAATTACTAGAGGATCTTAGGTGTTTTTGAACAATTCTGTTTTTGTTCTGGAGTGTCAGGGCTACGAGGAAAAACAGGTATATTAGATTAACTATGAGATACATCACCTTTTAGTCTTCCAGTTGGAAAAGGACGCTTTATATCCCATGTTCTTCAGCTAGCTTGGTTATAGATCACACAAAAATACATATACTAAAATTATACCAACTCAAGCACTGCAACCTCCATAGATCTCTCAAAACTTAAATATATAATGCAACAGATACCCACTTAACAATGCTGCTCAGGTGCATCTCCCCCACACAACATTTTGTCAGTGCTCAACGTTCTTCCTAATCTGAAGTCAATTATACTGCAACAAAAGCTGCGCAGCCTGAAATTTCATCATCACGATCAGATGCAGGAAGTTTACATAATTTGAGTTATTCAGGGATTGTAAACTTAAAATCATTAAAATCAAATCTCCTTCATTAAACAAAATGATGTTGCACAGGCGAATCCTGGAAAATTCATTAAACATACCAACGCCCAATTCACAGGTTTAGAAATATACCCATTAACATTTACAGAAGGAAGATAACCCAGCAAAGAGGGGAATGGGGCGGGGGGGAAGTAGTATCTAAGTTTTACCCATTCTCAAATACAAGTAAATAAATTAAAAAAAAGGATATTACAAGAATAGTACTTGGGGACCTATTCAAAGGCTAATGCTAGCCTGGCCAGTTGGGTCTCCCCAGGATTTCTACAGTCACCAAAAAGGGAAAGTTCAGTTATGTGCTTACTTTGAACTGCTCAACAACTTAGAGATTTACTTCTCCATACTAACGGTAGGAAGAACTTATAGAAAACTGCCTTTCTAATCTGAATGCTCCCTCACTCTTATTCTAAAGTGATGCTTTCAAATAGCCCAGTCTGAGGCTATTGGAATGCATTAACCTAGCCTCTGCCATAGCATGATATGCAAATCAGAAACTGAAACAGATTAAAATATAAGGTAAAACTACTCTACTGTGAAATTACAAGACAAGAAGGTGCATCAGCAATGAAAATTAAGTCAGAATTTCTTTAAAGTTTCTGGTTATGAATGTGAAGCATCCCTATTATAAGTAACCTTTTTTGTAAGCCATGCCAGAATAGGCCAGCAGTAGCATGCAGCTAGCAAGCATTACTTGGAGGTAAGATTATCCTATTAACATAGAATCGTAGAATCTTTGGGTTGGAAGGGACATTTCAAAGCCATCTAGTCCAACCCCCTGCAATAAGCAGGGACATCTTCAACTCGATCAGGTTGCTCTGAGCCCCGTCCAACCTGACCTGGGATGTCTCCAGGGATGGGGCATCGACCACCTCTCTGGGCAACCTGGGCCGGGGGTTCACCACCCTCATTGTAAATAATTTCTTCCTTAGATCTAGTCTGAATCTGCCCTCTTTTAGTTTAAAACCTTTACCCCATGTCCTATCGCTACATGCCCTTGTAAAAAGTCTGTCCCCATCTCTCTCCTCAGCCCCTCTCAGCCCTGGCAGCTGCAGGAAGGTCTCCCCGGAGCCTTCTCTGCTCCAGGCTGAGCCCCCCCAGCTCTTCCAGCCTGTCCTCCCAGCAGAGCTGTTCCAGCCCTCGGAGCATTGCTGGGGCCTCCTCTGGCCCCGCTCCAGCAGGTCCGTGTCTCTCCTGTGCTGCGCGCTCCAGAGCTGGACGCAGCCCTGCAGGGGGGTCTCCCCAGAGCGGGGCAGAGGGGCAGAATCACCTCCTTCCTGTTTTTTCATTGAAACATAGTTTAGATGAATATACCATTCAGTTAAATGAAATTAATCCTCTCCCTCAATATCTATTTAAAAAAAAAGAAATATATTAATTTCCACTAATAAACAAAACAACAACATCTATTAAAAATGTGCTTTTACTTTCTAGACTGAAGGACAGGGCCAAACTAGAAAATAACTGAATCATGTTATGAGCCTTCTGTAATGCAGGAAGCTCAAAAGATTTCAGCGTAAGACTCTAGTCTGACCATAGCTATTAGCTATCTTTATTCAAAGTTTATTTGGTGCCCTAACATTTCCATCTGAAAGACTCCTGGGCATCACTGGAGTTCAGATCCTCCAGTATGAGGTGCTCTGCTTTCACTTATTTCTAAACCAGCTGAATGTGTAATGTGCTTTCACGACCAAGGCGTGTCTAGAGGCTGCCTCAATGAACTGGCAATCTGAGGACAGACTGGAATTTCTAGCAGTCACATACCCATACTGAAGATAAACAGTACCATAAATCCCTCCAAGCTTTGCATGGGCTGGGTTTTGATATTCCCATTTTAAAATACACGGTTTTAATGAACAGTGTCTCTAATAAATTGTAATGATAATATTAGACTTGTCACATGCCCATACTGTGTACCTACACTTACAACATCAAACTAGTAACTATTTTAAAAATTTAAATGTGTATTCGCTTCCAAAATGGTACATTTATGTATAATTTTTAAACTTAAGTTGTTCTGAAATTTAAGCAGGATGCTCACGAAAAATTCATTCAAATGAATTAGGTATGTAGTTTCTAATTTTCAACCCTGATTCCCGTTCCCATACAGAGAAAACTTACTATGGTATTACAGGTTGCTCTGTAGAGTTACTAAAAATATTTGGAATAATCCAGTCAATTCTCATCAAATTTGTATGTATTTCCTGTAATAACTTCTACATGAAAATAAACATGGAAGAAAAATGTAACAACAACTAAATGCACAGAAGCTGCTCTTTCTGACTGTAACAAGTAGACTGCATTTATTACTTTGGATGTAAAAGGTATAGATCTTAGTATCCAAATTGGTCATGATTGTTTAAACAGTGTAAAACTGCAATATGCACAAAGTGTCATATATATTCAAGGAATAATACATTCTGTATTAAAAATCTTATTACGGCAAACATGTATGATTCTTGAAAGCACAAATGGACTTGCCTGGGGTCTTTCTGAATGCTGTCTATCGATGGAGATCGCGTGGTCCCATCATCGGCGGGCGTTGCGTGCTGCAGCCTGTTATAATTGGACTCTGACAGTCGATACTGCATTGACCTGTAGGGTTCCGCATAGGTAGCTGTTGTGTTCAGAGCATAATTATTTCTTTGGTATGTGAGTGTGCTACGCTGACTGGATGATCTTTGCAGATTTCCGACTCCTAGTATAAAATCAGTATTAAAACAAACTAGGTAACAAATGTCTATTGAAGAGAAGAGGCAATACATGGTTACAAGTGTAAGCAAAAGACCTCAACCAACCAACCAAAAAACACCCAGTCTTAAAAACGTGTACCATGCTCGATGTTGAAAGCTATTGCCAGATTTAAGGAAGCAATTACTCAATTGCTTACTCCCAGGGAAGATAGACATGTTAGTTACAGAACTAAAAGTCTGGTGAAATGAGGCTTATGCCTCAGCTTACCTTACCAAGTATTTAAAGTAAGAAATGCATCTTGTGCCATTAAGTAGAAATCAGGATGCAACACATTTTCAACATTTGTAATACAATTGTAATACAATTCAATTACTAGCAGTAACGTCAATTTGCCAACTGTACTAAAAAGGAAAAATAAGTAAACAAAAAATCTGATATAAACAAAATTTTATATCATTTATATGATATTTTCTTTTTCACAAGTACGTGTATATTTTCCCTGACAAAAAGCTAAAAGGAAGTTGACTTCAAAGATTAAGCTGATTGTTTCAAAACCAGGATTATGTATCTTCCTGACTTAAATAAGCTGTTGTGGTAGCTTTTGTTCTTCCAAGGTAAGTGATATTAGGTAGAGAAGTAAACAGAGAATTCCAATTTCTAGTTATATTTCCTCAGTGGCACATCCTGATGAACTTGATTTGTTTACTCTGAGTTGTAGAAAACAGGAGAATTGCAAAAACTGTTGCCTCCTTCAACATTTCATACTTTTACTATTTCAGTTACATTACAAAAACATTGAAAAGCAATTTTCAACTGTGTGAAAACATGACATATGAATCACACACTTGTATATAAACATTTCTAGCGAGTTACCTAGTTAAATCACTGTAATATTTTGAGTTTTTGGAAATCACTCCACTATACAAATTATTAATCAACCTTAAAGAACAAACTGCACTGCAGTTTATATATTTTATATATATATATACACACTTACATTTCTTTTTACAGAAAATCAGTTCTAATACTAATCTAACACCTATCCACTTCATCATATATGAGTAGCAATTCTATGAAATACTATAGAAATATTTCAGTTTCAATATACGACCTTCAGATATAGTATTTTAACATTATCCTTTGCTGAGAAGTTGGGTAAAACCAGTATTTTTACTGTGAAAGATGCGGTAGGTAATTTAAGTGCGCAAGCTAGCATTTTAGCGTATTGATGAATAAAAAAAAAAAGAACAAACTCAATTCATAAGCGAATGATGCACAGAGAATGCAAGAGGAAGTAATAAATCTTTTGTGTCATGAAATACGGTTTGCTTGGACGTACCTAAGCATGTGATATCAAACAGAAAATATTCTGACCCTAAGCTGACGCTGATAGATAGCCTCAAGTGTTTCTTGCAAACATCACAAAAGCTTTTTAATTTATGCTTGTTATTTTAAGTCCTTCAAACCTAGTTTCTACGTCCATTAATTTATAACATCTGGTTTTTCCTTGTAAACTGGCATTACACATCTCATACGTTCTCCTAGATGCCATAGGTTCCAGAAAAACTCCAGTAAGCCAATTAGGCATGTCTTTGGGACCTGGTCCATGGAAGAGCTTTGGAAGCCCTTTACCCACCTGACCCTGTTCGATACAACGCTGACTGGGATCCCTGGTGGAGCTCAATTGTTCCATGATTTGGACTACGGTACACTGGACTGTAGTAAGTTCTGCCTTCATAGATAGGGGTGATGTGCAAGTCAGGAGATACAGTTGATCGTAATTCTTGTCCTAGTTGACTGTGTTGACTAGCATATGAACTCCTGAGGCCTAAAAACAAGACGACAAAAATATGTACATGGCCCATATCAATTAAAAAGAATAAAGCTTGACTCTTCCTTCTTTTAGCCATGAAAAGGTGTTAGTTACATGTCAGTTATAAAGATTTGTTCATTAAACTTCTTCCCATTATTAAATGATCCATACTTAAAAATTCATGACAGAGCAGCATTTCTTTGACGAAAAGTTTTGTCCGTACACTGACAACTTTAAGTTTTCCAACTCAATTTTTTTGGTAGCACTTATAGCTGAAAGTCTAAAACATACAGAGTAAAAGCTAAGTCAGCATGTGCAGTTCACAGATTCAGCAATGATAAGGGAAGTTGTGAACGTGACAGCAATCCAGTTGTGAAACAGGGCACAGCCTAAAGTGGGGTGATAATCTGGAAAATGAAACAATATGTAGCAGTAAGAGCAAAAGTCTTCCTGGTAGTGGCAGCAGAGATATAAGGATATGGAGAAAAGTCTTTATAAAGGTTTAAATAGCCCACATTGTATATATATGGAGAGAGATAAATATATAGCTATGCTGCAGCTGTGTGAGAATTTCTTTTTTTCACCTTGCCTTTCAGCTGTCCCTGTTGAGATTCTTTTAACTTATCGCTGTCTCATTTAACTTAAAATTCCTCGTTAGTGGACCTTCTGATACCAATGTTGCAGTGTTAGATTCAAATACATTATTGGCAGAGGTGCAGAACAGCTTTTCAATAACAGCATTTTGAATAGCACTGCACAAGTTCAGGTTTGCTTCTCCTCGTGAAGGTTCCCCTTCTATCCGATCCATGAAAACATCATTCATGTTGCCTAGAATTTCTTTCTGTGCATTCCAGCGTGTTACTGTATTTCTGTAACCAGCACTGATGTATCCTTCCCCTTACTATTCTGCCAAATGAATTAGCAACCAAGCTCTTTATTAAGTTCACTGTTTCCACCTTGATTAGGAGGCTGGTGGTACAGACTTCATCCTGCATTTCTTCCTTTTCAGCCCCAGAACATTTTTTGACATATAGCACAAACTCCTCCCATTGACTAATCTCACTCATGCTTTGTGTATACTTTGCTTCCTGGTACTGGTGGTGTACTAACTACCCACCATCAACCTTCTCGTCTATTTTTAGAGCTTTCATTCAAAGCATCCTAGTTCCCCTATTTTATACTTCCACAGTCTACAGAGAAGCACTAACATATTAAACTGGGTAGAGAAAAAATAGTTAGAATTTAGCTAATTCTGACAGTTGTTCACCATTTCCTACTTCAGATTTTTCAGCTTCTGTGCTGCTCTAACTGAGGGTACAGAGCTTTTGCAACTAACAGGATGCATCATCCAAAGGAAAGCTCATCTGCACTCATCAGTTTCTCCCCTACCCCTACTCTGAAAAAAAAAATCTTTTGGAAGCATTTCAGAATTGCTGTGTTTCAATAGTCCTCTCAAATCTCCCACAGTTCTGCATCATCTGTTTCATTGCCCTACTCATTCCTAACTGACAGTCTCCTTGGCTGAACCTTTAGCTAGCTAAGTGCCAAACAAGCCTCAGATGCTCATATTCAATAAAATATAAGCCACACTCATACTTATTTTCAAACTTAAGTTTACTTACATATTATATAATTGCTACACCATACTTTTGCCACCTACACCAGCATGTTTTTGAATATTAAACTAATTAGGAAAATTCTCTTTAATTTTGACAAGCTTTTATTTTTCACATCTGTATTCTAGTCTCTTGAATTTTTACTTCCTTTGAAACAATTACACAATACTTATCCTTTTGTCTCTGAGATTTACCTTGCCATGGGAACCTCTTCCACTCTCTGACTTCTCCTCACTGCATCTTGCAATGGCCTAATCTCACCTTCACCCCTTTTGAACTCACTCCAGTTCCTTCTGCTCCTGGCATTCTTAGCTTATTCTGTGATTTCACCAGTTTTGTTCTCTTAGTTAAATTCTTCAGAGTAAAGATAACCAAATATACTTCCCATCATAATACAGTAAATAAGTGTGACAATCACATACACTCCACTTTGCCTCAGACCAGCATTCCTCACGCTTCCCTTCCTAGACCGGTAACCTAATTTTTTAAATTGTACAACATAATTTAGTGTCAACTTTCTTGCCAAAATTATATGCAGAGTTTATCTACAACATTTACTCACTACATCCAACCATCAATTGTGAACAGAGTTAGAAAAAAGTTAGCAAACAAGTATGGAATATATGAGTGGTATAGGCAAGGCAAATACATTTTTAAATGTTTATTCATTCACAAATTCAAGTGAGGCATAAAACAAGCACAATTTTTTGCTTTAAAATATTTTTTTAAACTGCTTTATAAAATTAATACTGTTTTGTCCACTTTGGCATTACCATTGTTGGCACCATAGCTTTAGCAGCTATCAAAGCAATAAAATATGCTAAGTGAACTATGTGAAAGTAATGAATTGATGGAGATTACGGAACAACTTCAAATAACAATTAAGTAGTGATGTGTAACCAAGTGTATCTTGCATTTGAATATTTTCTCCCCAAAATCACAGACCTGCTCTATAACAGTGTCTACAAGGAAACCTTTGGGGGTCTCACAGGTCATCGCTAAGAAAACACATCTACAGGTGGTGAAAACAGAGGAACTTCACCGAAGCAAAGCGGGCAACTGGACCTATGTCCAATGCAAAGCAAACAATTGGACCTATACCTCCCAGATGATGATGCTATCTCCTGGGAAGACACTCATTAACAATTCAGTTTTCGCAGAACATGCACCACATGGATGCCCTTCTTAGAGACCGTAAGCACCGAAGAGAGGAACTGATCATATATTCATCTTCTCCTTCAGCTTTCATAGGACGGAAGAGGTTTGGATTATACTAAAGGCTGCTACAGTACTAACCTTCCACCTCCCATCCAAACTTCCTCTCAGAAAACTGATCATACCCAAACATCAGTTTAAGATTTCAGGTGTTCTATTGAATGTTCCCTCTAAAGAAATATGAAAACCAATTTATACTAGAAAATGAGATGTTTTTTGCAATACTGCGAGATGCTTACTCAAGTTTTGTAACATAGAGCACAGGAAAGTCATACCATTTCACGTTCCCTGGTAAGATTATAGTGGAGACAGCTATAAAGTAAGATGCTCCCAAGCTTGACTACCACAGTTGCTAGTGACTTCCGTAATACTAAAAGCATTAAATCTAAAGCATTTGTTGCTGAATTACTGATTTACTACCCAAATAACTCCTTTTTTGGTAAAGATGTATCAGTTCACCTGTTTAGACAAGGTGATATTCTCAAGCAGTGGTATTTGTAAAGTACTTTAATGATACTGTAAGAGTACAAGATTGCTTTACATCACAAATAATGCAGTCCACTGGACTGCATTCATTTAAACTACTGAATCGCCTTTCATATTTCCTCCCCCCTTATCAAACTGCTAGACTACTATGTCTTGCAAACAGAGGTGAGGGAGAGGTCACTTTACACCTTTTGCCAGGTAGTGAGTATATTTTGGGATTTCCTCCAGCATAATAGTTTAAAAGAAAAAACAAGACATTACGGTCTATTCAAAAGAGCATATGGTGTAACTGCAAAATAAGCTTGCCTGTACTTATTCAGATGAAGGTCGGAACAAAACATACACAAAACTTAAAACGTAAAGTAACTGCATCTTAACAAGAACTGCCTCTCTGATGAATAGATTCTACATTTTAGGGCTTTATTTTAAGATAACATTACAACGGTTACCCTATACTTAAGTTGAAGTACTTTGAGATAGCTTAAAAATATTAGGGGGGGGGAAAAAAAAAAAGACTAAAATTCAGTGGTACTAAGCTACATATTTTAAGAAAGAAATAGACCTAAACCCAGTTCCAGCCTAGTATCTTTTATTTTGTGTATAACCTACACATACATTTAAATGTACTTTACCTTCGAAAATACTGAAATGGCTCTGTTTGGAAGACTCAGAATTTCAGTTAGGTACTTAAAAAGTACTATTTAATTTAATGCATGATTTAATTTAGCAATCTAGTAAATAAAGACAGTATTCACTGTGAACTTATGGTACGATTGATACATAGTGTTTGACATCAGTATTTACAACTTATTTGATACATCCACCACAGTTATGTCCTACTGCTACAACGTTTCATCAGTAAAACTACTATTACTGATTTTCTACTGTTGCAGATTTGTACCAAGTTTTAAGCTGCGTCTTTACCTTTTTACTAACCTGTAAGGCTATCTGGACGTGGCGGGACCATTCTCTCGTATATATCATACTGCTGTCCATATTGTTCAATATCATGCATTGTTCTTTGCAGCGTTGTTCCCAAATGCTGTGGAACCGCAGTCATGCCAGAACGCTTCGGGGAAGAAGATCCCAGCTGAGTCTGGGACGGAGAAGCTACTCGGGTTTGTACGTCATTAAGGGCAAGAGGAGAGCCAACTCTGACCGATGTCTGGTACTGGGAAGTCCCGCCATTGGGATTTGCTGCCTGTCTGGATGTAACCGAGCCGATCCGCCGCACAGCCGTCGGGGAGGCAGGTCTCTGCGCAGCATATGGGGATGCTGCCCGCTGTACTGGCAGAGTAGTGGATGAATATGCATGAGAAGTAAGGGATCTTTGCTCAGTAACTGATGGAGAACCATACCCGCTACCCAGAGATGTTCGCAGCGACCCCCTTGAAGGGGAAACACCTGTGCTGACCATGTAAGAGGGAGACTGTGCTCTGGATGGGACTGAACTGACACGTCTCATGACTCGGTTGGTAGCAATATTTACTGAAGGCTGTGTAAAGAAAAAAACATTTATTAGTTTTATTTTTTAGGCCATGTAGTGGATACTTTTCTCCCATAAGACAGAGAAGTCAACAAGAAATGCACACAATGTAACGCTATATAAAAGCTGCTTTTAGAGTAACTTTTATTCTAAACGTAATTCCTTCAAGTTTTCCTATAAAATAACTTTTTCCTAATCAGTATTTCTTAAAATATAAAATGGCAATTTAAAATTAAAAACCCATCTGTTCCTCATTCTTACTTGGCTTTCTATGTTAATATGGACTTACGCTTTCTTTCCTCACTACTCTACCACTTTGGAAATCCAGGAACAGTGATGCAAAGAGTTCTAGTACAAGCTAATAAAGTTTTTCAGTTACTGTCTTACTATCATTCTAAATAATGAAAAAGCAGGAGGAAAAGGCCAGAAACAGCAGAAGGTACAGGAACACAAATACCATCTTCCTTTAAGCACTATGGTTACATACAGGGTAAATTCTATGAGGTTTTCCCCAATATCACAACTGAATTTTAAGTGAGTGATAATTTCTTGATATTATATTAGCAGCATACTCTGCAGTCAGGAGTTATCAGAAGTTTTACTTAATTTCAGCTTCAGTGAACGAACCAGATCACACGCATGCTGATTTCAGCAACCAAGTCCATGTCTGCTGCAAGTAATTTCTGCTTTTTAACCAGTGAAGGTGTTAAATAGAGGTGTAATTTAATAACATTAATTCCAGCCTGTACAAAGGTCGGTCCAGCTATACAATTATTATCTTTAAAACTGTGTTACAGAGATAAAGTGTACTATTTTGAGCATACCTGGACTGATGTCTGCCCTTCAGCTCGCGAGCTTCTCACCAGATGGTTATTTGTGGTTCCAATAAGGGAATGCTGCTGTCTGGTTTCTGATTTGCTCAAGTTTTGGCTGTTATGGAAACTGCTTACTTCCTGGTAACCACTGTCAGAATAAGAATTCATTTGTGTTGAACTTCTTGAGTTACCTACAGACCCTGTAGATACGAAGCCAGTATAAGAATAAAGGCATCAAACAACTTCACAAAAATAAAATATTATACAGCTTTGTTATTTGTTGCATTAATAATTGTATTACATTTTTTATAGAGTCAGTACAGGAATATATTCTAATATTTTAAATGCACACAACAGACCCTCACTTTCATGGAGAGATGTCTGTTCTGGTGAGTAGAGGTTCCCTTGTTCGGGTTCTGTCCTAATGTCATAGGCATTGGTATGAACACTCTCTGAAACTCGGGGTTTGTTTACACTGGTGGTTGGAGGATCTGAAAGAATAAATTAATTAGATAAGTATGTTTCATATGCAAGTTTCCTGAAAACTCAATCATCATAATTTTCTCACACACGCTAACGAAGAACTTCCTTCCAGCATAAACAGTCTACTGGTAGAGAGGTATCATCTACCCAACTAAATGAAAAGAATGTTAATACTAATGTCTGAGAATCTCATTTCCTGTAGTTTTGATGTAGTTCTACAGCTCTCATATTTCAAATGTATGTTCCAACCTATTTTAATGAAAAATGTAATTGATTACCTAGTAAGTATACTTTGCAGAGTACAAACATTGTGTAACTGTGTCATAATGCACAGAGGATAGCCACCACTTGTCTTAAGGTCCTATTATCTCAAGAGATTGATAAGTAAAAGGCTGAGTTGAGTTTCATCCCTGTTTGTGTACCATCAACAAAACTTACTGCAGGTTTTGTAAATTTTAAAATTTGTATACTACTATCCAAATGTTTACTTTTTAACAATTTTTAAGCTACCTTCAGTTCTAAGAACATTAGCTGAACTTTACAGACATCAAAGGAAAGCGTCATCACACATAAGAGAAAGCAAAGGAGACATCACAACACTATTATGGAGAAAGGAAAAAAGATAAACATAGTCTGGAGAAAAAAAGAGACAAAGATGACACAAAACAACAAGAAAAACTAAATCAAAATTACTTTGACAGAAATATTAAGCATTCAATTGCCATCATGTAACACTTATTGATGAAGAACAGGCGTCAGAGATGCAGTAGGAAATGTGGGTTACATTTAAAAGGTGACTCCAGATACGTAAATTCTTGCTGAAGAAATCATGAATGAGCCTAGAGTAGAAACCAAAAGAAACATGCTAAGAAGCAACAGTCTAGTAAAAACTTCGGCAACTGCTTCATGTCAGGAGTTGCAAGTTGTGGGCAGTGAAACGGGCTAAGTGCTCTTTGCAAATTAATGTAACAGCACGTTACAGAACAGGGCAAAACTGTTAGGAGTTTGCAGAAATTTGATGCTAGCGGACTTAGGAGGAAGACGGAAGAGGGCTGAAATAAACTCTGCGCAATAGCTAACGAAAATCCTCTCAAACTGACAAAGAATACCCCGATATAAAATCTAGTGGCACTCATGGAAAAAGCACTACACCACCAAAACTCAAACCAAAAAAACCCTAACAGATGAGCTATTGGAAATGCTTTATAAGAGCTGTTATTACAGTATAGCTCAAAAGAGAAATCAAAAACATAGGAGTATTTGTACCTATCAAGCTGTAAAGAAATAATCTGCACACAAAATGCTGATGTCTCACTATTTCTACAATTAGCTGTAACGGAACATTCATACTAAAAATGCTACTTATTAATTGCTATTATGACAAATGTTTGAACACTATTCAAATTCCAGATTTTAAAAAAAGTAAAAAAATTAATAGAAATGACAAGCAGTCAGCACAGTTCTTTGTCAGTAGTACATTCTTAGGTCAAGACCATCTAGTAAAATTTGATGCTAAATAATTTACTATAATAGGATTAATAAGAAGTGTTATCACACTTGCATTAATTTAATCATCAGTATCCCCAGACATGATACAGAGAATCAACACTGAAATAACTCACTTTCACAGCTCCTGTTACACTAACACGATAACAGATCACAACAGACATCAGTGGGTATTATGAATCCTTTAGAAGACTTGTGGGGACTAGGACATTTAAATTACTCTCTAATTATATTCAACTTCAATATTTTAATCTTTGGTCTTTTTTGGTTAAATAATACAAGACCCTGTTATTTTAGTTACTTGATATTACATGATACTAAATCAACGTCAAACAGACAAATAACCAGTTTTGGCAGAAACACATAGGAAGACTAAAGTTCAATTGTGCAGTGTCGTACAGATGTTCCTAAGACAGAGGTCTGAACCAAAACCTCGCTTCCATCACACATTTACCACCAAGCAAATGCTTTCACAATGCTAAAAAATAAAGACTGTTTAGGCTCTCTAACAAAGGCAAAATGCACAATAAAATGAATTGTTGTCTTTCTGTCTTTCTCTGCTACTATAAATCACGAGGAGAGTGCCCTGAATAAGATAATAGCCTTTTATAAATGGCCACTGATCTAATATTCTATTTATAAGCATCTGCAAAACAACATCATTTTATATTTCTGTTAGAAATTCTGTATATTTCTACTGATGCATAAAACAATTTCGGCTATGGTCACGTCATCTGCTGACTTTGATATAAACTACTATTGGCAGTCAGGGAAAAAAGGTGATTTAAGGGGATGTTTTCACTCATCTTTAACTTCAGTATTTTTCAGATTGCAGTTGGTAAAGCATCATCTAGTGGCACTTCTTTATTTTAAAGCTCAAGAGTGAATTTTTAAGTAAAAACTACAATCATGATATAATCACAACATAAATGTAAACACGTATTTTTCAAACATGCCCACTTCTAAGCAATTATTCCAGAAATCCTTACTTTAGATAGAGATGCGAGAAATATACCTCTAGATTTATATTAATGCATGTAGTATTTAAACAGAAATATTATTTTTTTGCCATACATTAAGTGACTTCTCAGCAGGGATGTGCACAAGAGATTTCTAAAGAAAAACACACAAATGGGAGGAGAGAATTAAAAGATAAAATAAAAATATGAGCTGGTTAGATGAAAGACAGAAAGAGAGGAACTAACAGAAAATCAAGGAAGAAAACAAACAGTAGACAAATAATAAGTTACAGGAAAAACTGAGGAGGAAGTAAAGAAGTGGAATACAATTGGACAAGATAAATCAGTAAAACAACGATCAAGATCTGTCAGAGGTATCTTTACCAGTTGTGAAGTGAAACAGAACCAGGGGAAATAATGCGATTAAAAACATCCCAAAATAAAAATAATTTTCACATTGAAAGAATAAGTAAAACTAATTTCTCAATTACTTGAAAAATAAATTTGACTCCTGCTTAAAAATATTGCTAAAAGATTACCTGAAAAGCACCACCATGACTAGCAAAATTTAAATGCCAAGACAAGTAGGCTGTTGAGACTATTAGATATAAAAGAAAGGAAAAAAGCTACTGTGTGTCTCACCTCAGCTGAGGCGATACCACAATGGCAACTGAAACCATGTAAATACAATTATACACAGGTTTAAGAACTTAGTCTCTAAAGCAAAAACCAGGAAGGGGAAGGGAAAGTAGATAGTTCAAGAGACTTATTTACCTAATGTAGTCACAATTATCATAATTATAAATACACTTGCATGAATGAGCAGATAACTATGATGTGTTATTCTTTGTACAGCAGGAACTGCATAGCTCTTAAAACTGCACACATCCTTATATAAAGGGATGATATTAGCACTATGCAGAACTTTGTTAATAAAACTTTTAACAAGCTACCTAAAATTCTAATTGCATTTTGATTACATTACATAAGTTTTGGTTAGGATTACATTCTGTCAAGATTACATGATTGAAAGAGAGAAGCACAATCCAGTGCAAAAAGCAATTTCCAGGGAGTCAAGATCCTTTGTGTGGTCCTGCTGTGTGGTTTTGACATGTTGACTTCTGCACATACACTTTATCACTCTAAAAAGACAACAGCTTTTCAGAAGATTGACTCTTCAATACTAAATATTTTAACCAACCCAAAAATGCTAACTAGTTAAATGCTCTGATCTCTGAAGGGCAGAATGGATTATTGCAACAGACAGCTGAATGTTACTTTTAATGTACAGTCCTATCCATTCCACCTAATATACTCAAGAGTAGATGTAGAATGATCCTTACCTGCCAAGGGGTATACTCAAAAGTATTTTTGAATTAATTGCAAAGGAGACCCAATACACAAGACTCTTGTTGCGGTCATATCTCACACAAAAATTCAAAGGCACAAAAAGGTGCAAGAAAAGTACCTGCAACTACCTCTAACCCAAAACAACCTTTTACAGTAACAAACACACAACTTCCTTCACATGTGAGAAAAAGGATATTAATGTTATGCTTTAGAACAGATACTTGAAAAAGATATGTAACATCGCTGCTAATGTTCAGTTTGCTTCAAAACAAGCAATGAATGTCAAGAAAATAAAGTTTTTTGGGCTTAAAGCAAAATGGATACATAAAAGAGAATACCTGATGATCTCCAAGGAAATGACTTCTCAGTAGAGCTGCAGAAAGAAAAAAAATTATCACAAAAGAACGATGTGGCTAGTTTGGATTTTTTTTTTAACCAAAGCATACAAAATTGCACAACCCCTCCCCAGCAGATAAAGTTTCAATAGCCCATGTAAATAACACTCTGCAGAATTTTGCACCTGACAACTAAACTGTTGGTTGTTGATTTTAATGTTGTATTAATCAGTGGGAATTCCCTGCAACTTACTGTACAGCAAATTATCAAGCAGTGTAACCTATGTGCAATAGGACGGGTAAGAGCATGACTCATGATATGCACTCCCTATTTAAGGTGTAATGACGTAAATAAAATAGCATACAGCAAGTGTTCACAGTCATATGTGTATGATTAGCAGTAAGCAAACTACTTCAAGGGACAGGAGCATTTGCTGCTCATGGTAGGGTCTACCAAAGGAAATTTGGGAATCACAGTTCTAGAGCATTTTGTTTTCTGTATGTAATGCAGTTTGAAAAAAAATGAACAGAAATAGACTACAATTTTTACTGTTATTTCATTTTCCAGTTTTCTAGAGACAATTCTGATCCTTTGCCCATAAGTGAAAGCATCTGACATCAAGAAATGTACACCTCCAAGTGTAAGCAGATAACAGATTTTACGTTGTCAAGGTCAAAGAGATGCCTTAAGAAACAAGTAATTCACAAGATCAAGCAAGTGCTTAATATCAGTGTAATCCCCTACTTCTCTTGTATTTTTACAGTAACTATTTTACATTGAACTATCGTAACCATTTTGTTTCTTCTACAAAGCAATGTTCTTTCATGTGTTGACACAGTATCGATGCACAACCACCTTTGCAGAGACACAGAATTCATCCATGTATTATTAAAACTAGATACATTTTCGCATAAAAATATGTATTTTCTCAGTCTACATGAGCTATCAAACTTCGAATATTAAATCACTTTCGCAATGATTCTAAGCTGCTATTTTCCAACCAAAAGCTATTTAAAGGAAAAACAGGCAGGTCCATCAGATTTTATGTAAGTATCAGCATGAAACTGTGATTTTGTGTAAGATGTACTTCTAACACAGCTACCAATTACAAAAAACTTTAATACAGCAATGTGAACAATACTAGATACTTATTTTCTAAAAAAAAAAAGTCAATCATTTAGGATCCTTTTTTCAAACAAAGTATTTGTCTATAGAAGAATGCTAAACTTGCATGCTAGTACAAACTAAACTACAACTACAATGACATTTAGAGAAAAAAGGAGAATTCAAATGCAGGCTTCAAGTATCTGAAAGCCAACTTCATATCTAGGTAGTAACAGAATTTTTACCACGTATTGGCTATTCTTTCCCTCAGTCTACAATTTTAGTGTCTTTTTTAGTCTTATTTAGACTAAAAAATTAGTCTACACTGATTTTTTTTTTCCTTACAACGTAGATAAAGCAGACCAGTTAAAGAGATGGAAACTTGGTGTACAGAACTACAGATGAAGAGCTGAACACCAGACTGAGACTTTGCAGACTCATCTAAATTCAGAAGTTTCTTTGTGTTCTACTGTATTTGAGATGCTTATCGAGAGAAGGGTGCTCAAACACAAACTACAAATTCAGATGCATGCCTGAACTTGCACAAATATTTCCTCTTTCCTGAAGGACCATCTTGTCCAAGCTCAGAAGCACAAAAGACAAAATCACTTAGCAGTACTGGAACACGAGTCCAATGTCAGAAACACTAAATAAGTACATAAACAAAAATCAAACTACATGTCAGAACAGGATAAGCAACTACTTCAACTGAATGTTATCCTGTGAGTTTAACTAGGACAGTTAAGAACCTACCCTACAACAACCAGCAGCTACCTTCCCCAAATCTCAGTTACTGTGACCACGTGAATTATGTCATTTCACCTGAGTGCAAGGTCAGGTAGGTTAGTTTAGACTACCTTTAGTGGTATAGTTTATATTAGGATTTAAACAAACCCAGATTTTGCATGACAGAGCCTGCTAAGGCATTTCAGGAAAGAAGGGCATAGCCTCCAGCTAACAGGAGGTAATAAATGGCTATTTCTTTAGCTATTACAACTTACTCCACAGAAGAACAGATTACATGAATGTGATACATGAGCTAGACAGCTGTGTGAAAAACCAAAAGTATCTAGAGACAACTGGAAGTCTGCAGCAAAGGAACTGTACTACCATCACTTGGCAATTCCAGAGCAGTAGGCAGTGCCAAGACCACCAACCCACAATTTTTGCACAGCCTTGGGCTAAAGTTCATTCAACTTAAATAAAAAGTTAAAAATATTTCTCATTTCTAGTATTCAACTACCATTGAATCGAACTAGTGCATTAACTCCAGAATGTTTCTGTGGCATATTTTGTGGATTGTAACTACACGCCAAAGTAAATTCTGTGCAACTTTTCTAGTTGTTTGTGTGTGAACTGAACCTTGTAACTATTTTGATGCAACTTTAAAAAAATATTTCTATTGCTAAAAATTCATGAGGAAATTTGTACCAAACCCAGTATTGAGTTCAGAACAATTTGTATAAAACCAAATTAACTTTAATTACTGAAAGCTGAGTTCTGAGTTCTGTAAAGAATTCCTGTTGAATTCTTTACAGAGTATATTATTTACTCTTCACTGAGTAAACTTGGATTATAATAGGTTCTTTAATTGATTACTGTTAGCCTATTCATTAATACTTTGCTCCACTGAAATTAAGAAATATGAAGAGTATTTGATAGATACTGTGACCACTGGCCCCAGAATTCTCATGCTACCCGAATGTCAAGTTTTGCACTCTTCACCTCTTTATTCCTCTGACTTTCTAGAAATTCAATCCCTTATAATGAGATGAGATCATCCGGTGGTACTAGCAAAGGCAAAAATTGCTAAGCATACAGAAATACTTTACTCTTAAATACACAAGATTATAAAAGCCCCCAAACGTGTCTCTAGCCAACAGATCTAACTAATTGAACTTGCTTTACATGTACAGGACTTAAGAATGACACAGGTTGCTCTGACTGTGGGTCATAAATAGAAAGCTACTTCATGAACAACTAAACTCGTTAAGAAATTACCTTGATTCTTATTAAATTATTTTTGCAAAAGTCCAGCATCTACCACCTACTGACTTCACCATCTAATTTTGTCACCTTACAGATGAAACGTTTTGAAGTTACCAAATCTTTCAGCTTTGATAAGTCAGTCTAATGCATTTTTTACCACAGTTCAAAAACTTTTAAAACGGTCAAATACTGCACTACCAATGAGAAGCTGCTGCCATTAGCTAGCCATTATGCTGTCTCTTCCCGATAGTAATATGTCACACATCTAAAGACAGCCCCTATGTGGTGCATTGCACTTCTAAAAATACTTGATTTTAGCCCACTATTGCCCTTGGGAAAGAATTAGGTTAGCAGGGTAGACATACAGAAATACAGTCAATTAAAGAAGTTAGAGATAAATATTATTACAGTATAACAGATATTTTTAAATGATACGGAGGGAAAGTATAGCTAAAATATCAGACACACAGTCATGTACATGAAAAGACTTTTCGCAATCTGCTTTGCAAGAGCATAAAAAAGTAAGTGAAATAAAAACATAACTCTACACAAAGAGCATATAAAATACATACACCAAAGCAATAATTTTTTTATCCGGTAACACAAATTTGGTAACTGAAGCATACAAGCTCTGCTGAAATAATTTTTTTTTTTTTTGATCCTTTGCATTTTTTTCCCCTCACTTCTATTTACTAGGTATCTGGATTTTTTTTGTTTGTTTGTTTTGGGGTTGAGTTTTCTTTGTTTGGGGTTTTTGTTTTGTTTTGGAATTATCCCTTTCTTAATTTCACACCTTTTCTTTGCCATCTTACATCTTATCATCAAAGCTGATGTCTTAGACACAAAATTTAACTAGCTGCCAGCCTGGAAAAGAAAATAAACTGGAAAATGGCGAAGGTTTCATATGATGTCATTTAGAGACAAAACATACTAAGTGTCACTAGTACCATTTCACATTCTTCAAGCGATAGCTCTCAAATACACAAGTTCCAACTTTGGATTTCCAAGTTGGAAAAGGAGGTCAACATTCATCTCAGTCGAACAGCTATGACAGCTCAAGGACTTGGCCACACTTCAAAGGCAGAACTGGCCAGTTGAAGTCACGGCCAGGTCCCTGACAGTACCTGTGTATGGGATAGTAAGGCTACAGGAACAGTACTAAAATGTAAGAAAATTGTAGATTTCTAATTTTTGTTAGGATGTCCTAAGCAGTATACTATTTTAAAAATTATGTAGAAACAACCTTCTTGGTCTTCAGTTTCTAGACTGGACAGTTAACTTACATTCTTGGTGCTACATACATCTTTTGCAGGCATTGTATGACATGAAACAGTTTATGCCTGTTAATTTCAGCAAGTACTCCATAAGATGAAATGTATTTCTGATTTAAACAACACCACTTGAGATAAAAGTAGTGATTTCCATTGCCTATCTTAACTACTCGAGTATACCACTGTTGTCATCAAAAAAGGCAACAGTGGAAAGAAATTATTATTTATTAAATATTTTTAAACAGTGAAAAGCTGCGAAAAGCTAAATATGTAATTCTGCTGAAAATTTATGTACTTCACACATATTTCTTTAGTATTTTAGTTTACTGCTTGGCTAAGCTTTCATCATTGCAATACATCTGTTCTGTCAGGCATCCTGTAGCAAATGGTTTATTGACAGGGATTTGTGCTTGCTGCTTAGGCAGAGCTGCCAGGCAAAACTTAAGTGCCTGTTAAGACTGAATGTACTGTTTTACTTGTCATTTACCTTCCATTTTAAATAGCTACATCAAGAACGCATTTACAATTATATGCAGTATGAAGGCCTGAACCTTTGTATGTAAATTTTTGGTATAGGGAGATTTTTCTAATAAAAATCACATATATTACACTCCATAAACTCATAACACACAATACAAGCAACTGGCAACCATCAAGATCAGTATAACGAGATTTCATGTTTTTGGTTTTCTTGAGGTAATTTTCAGCTTTTCTGATCGCTCTCTTCTTGTTTTCACTAATATGCCTCATTCCTGTACCCACTCTGCCAGACACTGTACAAACTACCATAGCCAGCTTATGTCCCACATACAAAAATTAAACAGCTCTGCCACCAAGAGCAAGTGGTCCCACGACTCGCGAGACATTTTCAGCCGACACAAGCAAGCATTCGTGCTCCGGGTGTGAATTTAGAAAGCTGTACCTGGAATATTACACCCAAGTGCAGTCACTCATACCGAAGGATGCTACTTGAGTTTCAATCCCAATGTGGCGAAGCGATGGAGACTGCCAAGCCCCCGCAGCAGGCAGCCACGCAGAGCAGGCGGGCATGGGATGCACCGGCCCAACGGGCAGCAGTTCACTGCTGCCACCCTACAGCCCTGTGCTGCCTGGCACTGCCACAGCGCTAACGGCACGCCGCCCCCGCCAACGTCATCTGACCACCACCACGGAACACCAATGCAAAATGCAGGTCTCCAGCACGTTTGACTATCTTCGAAGAAATTAACAGTCCTTCAAGGATTAAAGGATGAACCACAGTAACTACCAGCACACTTGCCGCCCTTTCAGTACTTCAGGCATTGTAAACCGTTTTCTGAGGGTGACAGGTAAACACAACTGCCCACTTCAGACTTTAAGTCATCTTGCATGAGCACTCCTGTGAGTAGTTACCATAATTCAGCTGACACACAGTCACTTACTGCATCTCAATCTGTAGCGTGTGGCAGACGTACATTGCCAGTAAAAACAACCACCCTGTTTTGTAGCCCAGTCTACTACTGGGTAAGATAATAAGTATTTACATATGCAGCTGAAGTCCATATTAAATCATCACTCTGCAGTTGATCACCAGAGCAACACATCAGTAAGCTACAATTTGTTTTTCATATTTGAATATCAGCAAATTGCATAAAAACCCCCGAAATCCCTCAATTCTGACATTCAAAAGCTTTGACAGAATTTCAGAAAGGCTTACGGTCTGGGTAAACGGAATACAAAAATATGAATAGTGGAGCTATAACAAGAAACTCTGCAAGTTTCACTCACTTTCAATGCAGATACACAAAAAATAAGCATTTCTAAATTTCTGTGGACCCAAGACAAATGGTAGCACCCTGTAACTTTAAATGAACAGTTGATGCTGCCTGAGTGCCACAGCTGAAGTGCCAAAGGAAAGACAGTATTAAGCATCAGAGACTTGGAATGATGTCTTCTGTATCTCAAGGTAAGGCTTTTGGTCACCCACTCACTAAGCTAAACATCTTAATTAGCCTTATTAAATGATGGATTGACTGGAAAGATAGTAACTCTTTAGGGCTAAAAATTAGACTAGGGGACCCTATAGAGCTTCCTGAAGTCATTTGGTAAAACTACAACCTAGAAAATATGCAACACATTGCATACATATCAAAGGTTGTGCATCCACCTTAACCCCTAATGAAACTACCTATAAACATGATTCTGTCTGTATTTACATTCCCAGGTCTGTCTGAAGACCTGAAGTAAGCAAGTAAGAAACTGTACAAACCAGAAGGAAGGAAACACACATCAATGGAAACTTCTGTCTAACATGTAGGTACAGACAAAAAAGCAAATCCGAACCAGGCTATGCAGAAAACATTCTGAAAAAATCCTGAAAATCTGTTGATGTTACATAGGCCAGTGGGTCTGTTCTTGTTTTTTCTTCCTTTTTTTCCTACTAGTGTATTAGCAGAAATGAAAGAGAAGAAAAAGTAAGTTAATTTCATAAGACAATTCTAAAGTAAGAGCATTTCAGAGTTCAATCAAATACTAAAGACAGAGGAAGAGACAATCAGTGAGACTGTTTTTTAAAAACAGGAGAACAAACCTAACACAGTCCATCCGCAAGTTCTGAAATCAAGGTCACAAGATATCATTACATTCTTAAACATAGTAAAAAAAACAAAACCCAAATATTTATATGTAATTGTTTGTAATATCGACAATAGAAACTCTACAGCTAGATTGAAGATTTATAATACACTAAGTAAGAACCGTAACACCGAAACAATCATAGCATGGACCAACTTCTAACAAAAGGAGATTCCTTCATTCTGCAGAGCTGAGTACTTCCTCCAAACATTTAGCATCAGCAACTATCAGGTGACCTGATGACCAGTTATTTTGTTTAATATGGCAAATAGTTCCTAGCTGGCTATTAATGATGGCATTAATCATCATTTCTTCTAAATTGTTAGGACAAATGGACTATTAATATCTGTGCCCAAATATTCTTCCAACAGCTCTACGATGATCAACTAGGCATTCTTGATTTAAAATTATTCATTAATTCTGCCGAATACATTTTAGCCTTGCTTTTATTGTACACTGAAGCTCTGCAAAGAAAACGTAACTTTTCTGACTTTTAAATTTAATGTAGCCCTTTAATTGATTTGTTTTCAAATTTCAGTACATGTAACGTTAGTGTAAATAAATTAGTTGTTTAAATTACTGTGATTCCTTCCCTCTTTCTGCCCAGAAAGCACATACTGATTCTAAAGGTAATTTTTATGGAGCTTTTAATTTGCCATGAAAGTTTGGTGACATCATATAGTGCAATATATGCAGTCAATTTCAAATATACCTTTTGGAAATGCCAAAATATTTGATACATCACACAAACAAAATGAAACTAGTTTCTGTAAGGATAATTACACCCAGATCAGCTCACTGTGAACCGTCGTGTCAGGATAAACTTGCTGCTGCATGCCGTGGAATGCCCTGAGCGTGGGGGCGGTGCAGTTTGGATGCATCTCCTATGTTACTGCTCCTCAAGTGGAACGAAAGTTACACAGCTTAACATGACAGCATTGGCTATCGAGCAAAACTACTTGATCTATTTACACTCTTTAGAAACATTCTCCCATTTTATGAGAAAAAAATGTGTAACCATGAAATAGAATACATGTTCACCTCACAGAAAGTTTACAATGTCTAATCACAGAGCGCAATATTTTACTGAATTACTTTGGAATATTTTCTACTACTACAGAAAGGGCATATTGTGTTTCAGTTGGCATTGGGAAAAGAAGATTATCTGCTACATAAAGCATAGAAAATAAACCATCCTAGCAGCTATGAAGTACATTTAATTTTACAAAACTCAGAAGACTTCAGGTAGGCACATTATTACTCAAACTGACTGTTCAGTACTTGAAATGTTAATTTTTTTTATTATTATTTACTGTACTGCCAAAAGGGCTTTCATTGTAATGAAGTTTAGTGTGCCATTTATGTACTTAAAGTGCTTGTCACAAGCTGCTATTATGAGTGCACTATTGTACAATTAAATTAACTCTGTTTTCAGGAGCTACACACAATAGGTAACTCACAAAAAGATTAGTCGACTGTGAGAGTCATACAGCCAACTCCCACCTGAGCCGTCAGGCAATGTGTTTTATAAAGTGAGTCTGACTACTGACCCTTGATATATATCGATATCTACCTGCATCAGCACATACCCCAGCACACCTGGCAGCCCAGAACTGAATCCAACTCAATTGGTAATGCCACAGATGGAAAGTTAGCTGCAATGCTGAATCTGTTTGTATGGGAGGCTGAACAGCCCAGTGGCTTCTTCAGAAAAACCTGTGCATGTTACAGCATGAAACAAAAGTAAGAAGATATAACTGAAACCTGACATGGTTTTTCCCAGTCTATCATCTCCAATCTTGTACTATATAACATGGGTAAAAATATTTAATACTTACATGTAACACTAATCATGTTTCATTTCAGGCTCTTAAGATGTTTGAAAGTGTACAGGACACCACGAAAGATCTTAGAAGTGCCGAGCACAATATCCATTTATAAAACTAATTATGAGAAGAAATAATTTTAACAGGTAAGTAACCTACAGGTACACAAATATAAAGCCCTATTGGAATCCAGGGCTGCCGCTGATCTAGTTCTTCCTGCACTCATTACATACAATTGCTTCATATCTGCAGATCTGCTCTTATTCTCACCTTTCACACATCTCTTCAGAGAGCAAAACAGCCAACTACTGTGTGTCGCTCACACTTACAATATAGTTGTAATACAGGCAGGCAACAGACAAACAAACCTAAACTACAAGTACCTTCTGTTTCTTTTGCTTTGTTCATGTGTACAAAGCAACACACTCATTTCCTAAGGACTAGCAGTAACAGAATGAACCATGCTTCCGAAATGAGAGTACTTCTCAGGCACACTCAAGTAGGTGACAGTCTGATCACCAGTGCCTACCTCCAGACGAGTACACCCAGGTGTGTATCTGCACAGCCTGCACTCCATACTGTGCTAGTGTTCGGGCTCACGGCCACGAAGGCTGCCTGAGCAACTACGTGTACTAGCTGCAGAGAAGTTTAAGCTGATTTAAGGTACTGAGGTCGCATGTCCCCATTCCCTCACCAGCTGTTACCACCACTTCCCTTGGGCTGGCACTTGTGCAACGGGGTGATGAGCTGGCTCAAAGGGATGACTTGACTGGCACACAGAACAGCTTGAAGTCCAAGCTGCAACCAAGACAGGCGCATGCTGCCACTAAGTACCTGGGACTTCATGTCGGCATCTCGTTTGCAAAGCAGCACCACCGCCAGGCCAATGCCAGCTTCCAGGAATCTAGTTTAGAAGTGGGTAAATCAGAGGCATTGCTACGACCACTGAGGTCAACAAAACCTTCAGCTGGACCTCTGAAATGAAATGCTCCCAAATGTTTTAGCCACATTAAAGAAGATTAAAGCACTAATTTTGAAACAAAGCATTGTCCGTTTCCTCAGGGACAGAAAACTTGAACGAAAGATAAAAATAAAAAGGCACGTGCATCTTATGCTTTAGTTTTGCTTGCTTTTTTAGTTTTTGTCATAGTTTTGTTTGTTTTTCTTTTTAATATAAGACTATCGGACAATTCTTGTATCTGGCTAGGAAAAACATCATCTTGCTCTCTAAACATGTAACTTCTCTGTGTTTCAGGGAGCAGGCTGTTAGTTGTCCATGACCAGGCTCTCAACACAACATTCAGTTTCCAAGCCTTTTCTCCATGCCCTCTTCATGTTTATTTAGGTTCTTGTCAGCCTTAGAAAAACATTTACATCACCTAGTCTAGGGAAACACATGTACCTTTTTATGGCTATAAATTTTGTTGCTATATTTGTGTCTGCTCTGATACTGATCTAAGAGGTTGTTTTACTTTGATTCTTTCAACAACTCTAACTCCACTGGAAGCAACTGGTGGTGAAGAAATGAAAGCATCTAATTCAAATATAGATTATTTTCCCAGCTTCTTACACATCTCTTAAAAGGAATATCCACATTAAAGAATAAGTCAAAAAATTAACCAAGGACACATACATCTCAGAACATATCGTCTAAACCAAGTTTTAATCCCACGTCCCTCAGTAAAAAAGTAATGCGGCATAGCACTCCCACCTATACTGAACCAGGCAGAGCTGGGATAAGAAAGTTTAGAAAAACAAGAACAGTGGTCAGAACACAGAGGTGTCTAAGAATTAAGAATAAAATTAGGCTTTAATTTTTAATGTGTAAAATATTTTATTAATAACTACAGAAAATTTATGACCCAGAACACAAGAGCTTGAAGTTTATCTAGATTCACAAATGTACTTGTACCAAACTACACTACAAGCCAACTTATGTGGTGCTAGTATTTTCTCCCCCCAAACTTTCATCGTTTTTTTAAATACAAATAAACATAATTTAGCCATAAGGAAGCAACCAAAAGAAGAAATGACTCCACGATGCTATAGACTATGTTTTCCATCTTGGTAAATGATAGTATTTGATAGAAGTATAGGATCTAACCTATTGTGTACATACTGGTAATTGTACATTATTTCAAAAACTACACAATTGTGGGATAAGCTAACTCTGATGTTCTTTGTGAAATTCTTGGGACCTGGGGTGTAGAAAAACCTTTTCATTTGTATTACTCAGGCAATTCACTGAAAATGAACATTCAAGACTGAATGAAGGGTGGCTGGAGGCATAAAATAACTGAGGATTTTTACTTATTCTTCCATAGGAATTTAACTTTTTTAGCTTTCAAAACAAAATCTGAGCAACAGCTGGAGAAATATGCAGATCCAAAGGGAAGGTAGGCAAGCATGAAGAGTATAAAACAGTCATCTTGTCCAAGGAATATTTTTGAATATTACAAAGTTTCTTAAAAGTTCTCATGCTAGTAACAATACTGTCAAATGACAACTCAGGTCAAGTAGTTTGATGCATAAAAGCCAGCTCTCTCAGCTGGCTTACACTGGATTTTAAAAAATTATTTTAAAATAATTGCCTCCTGTTTCTTAAGCTTTTGTAGGAAAACCTTTACATTTAACTTGCAGAAGTATTTATTATAGCCACAGGAGGAAACATTTCAGAATGATACCCCAGTTTACTGCTGAAAGAATGTAGAAAGAAAAGTATTTAAGGCCAGAAATTATGCTGTAAACCAAAATGCAGATATAAATGTTTCATAAGAGAACACATTGTTATCAAGGCTTTCAGAATCAAGAGCTACCAATCATTTAATATGCTTGAGATGAATGAGTGCTTTTAGAGTTAAGAAGTGTACTAAGGAATAAAAAGAAAAGAATACTAGTTAAAGCTGAAATATTAACAAAATGCTTTGCTATTGTTACTGTATGTAAAATATATCAGGTATGTTTCACACTATTTAAATATGCTAACAATACACTTATAGCAAGATGTTCCCTGAAAACAAAATATAAAACCAGAAAGTATTTCAGAAAAGCTGGATGAAACTCGATAGTTAAATCAGGAAAAAAAAATTGGATTACTGCATTTAGCTAGCACTGTTACTTTTGTACAAATATGTATAAGTCTACTGTATTTCTCTTTGGCTGAATCTTAAAAACAAACTTCAACATATTTAAAGATAAATTAAAGCTTTACATACACTATATTAAAATGTAATCAATGATTAGAGAGGCCTCTTTAAAGAGTCCCATAACTCTTTACAGCAAATCTGCATTTTTTTAATACTTCAGATATTAATGGAAGGTGAACAGCTATCAGTGAAAATATGTATCTAGGACATAAGCACTGCTAAAAAGCCCTTTAATTTATGGGACATATGAAAGTAAAGTCATCAGGACTTGTACCTTGTGCTGGCGATACTTGGTGATTCTGCTCCAAGCCTACATCTTTCTAGCTGATTAGCCACAATTTGCCTTTCCACTTCCAGTTCTCTGGTAAGTCTTTGAAATTGGAGCTCCTGAAATTTCAAAATAAAAAGAAAAGCGTTCTTGACGTTAAAAAAATGGGTGTGGATTAATTCTGAAACAATCACTGTTTCGTCACAATCATGTTTCTTGTTTTGACTCTTCCGTGGTGGAATAAAGTATTAGGAGATTAAAGTGGGAATTTAACGGTTCTTTAAATCAGTGATTCATGCAAATACTGATTTATCACCTGTTACAAAAGGAAAAACATGTTTAAGCATTTGTGGATTTTATTCCTCCTGCAATTAAATTTTTAAATCTGTTTATGTTGCCACAATCTAACAAAATTTATGCCCATAAAGTCAATCTTCAATTTCATCTATAACAAAGATATACTGGAAAATATTGTATCCTAACCTTTCCAATTGCAAAACTTCAAATCCTAAGCTATGCTATGTTCTTCATATTCAAAAACTTAAAATGTATTATTTCAAACTGGATGAGGGTAGAGATATGCTATTTCTCTGATTTCAGCTTTTGTTATATTTCTTGGTCAAAGGTACCAAACCTCAGCCTCTGTAAAAGGCTTTTGGAACACAACACTCAGAGGAATACATGGGAAATACAGGGGCTGCACAGAATGTTTGTGTTATAGAAAATGTTTCCAGATTTTAATAAAGATGATACTCTGAAACTATACTATGTCATCAAGGGATATTAGTGATGTTTTCGTCCACAGTTAGCTTTTGTTAATGATAGAAAAGGATTCTATCAGAGCGGTTGTATTATTTTTCAAACTGATATTCTACATCCCTGGAAGTTTAAGTAAACTGTTCAATACTATTCAAAAATAGATGAACACCAATATTTAATAATCTGATGAAGCAAGTCTTATATACAAGTCAAATACAACACAGAAGCATTCCTTTAATTTTAAAGTGCAAATAAAGTTTTGGGTTTTTTCCTGAATGTTAATCATGTAACTGCATCACATAGTAGTCGCGTGCCTTGCCATATTACAGAAGTCACCTTCGCTCATAGATTACAGTTAATGCAAACTATTCTTTCACCTCTTACATCACATGGAATGAGCCTTAAAATACTTCACTTACATTAACAGCCCCTGAAAGAGCTCTCTACTTCTTGTAGTTTGTACACCTTTTCAGCAAGGTAACGTGTGGTTCTGCAGTGCGCCCCGGGCTTTCACCAGTCTGCAAGTACCTCTCTGCCTCTCACTGCTCCAGTCCTTGGAGGGCTTCACGACAGGGCAGAAGAGAGGTCAGAGTAAGAGTGTACTAAAAAGCTACTCTAAAACCAAGATTTACCTTGCAGAAGTAGGTAGAAAGTTTTTTCTACTGGCAACACAATGAGATTACCTTGAAGAACCTCCAAACAGAGGGCTAACTAGCACTGGTTTCATTAGGAAGCCAGCTGAGGGCTAAGTCAAAGAGCAGCTGCTGTATTGCCAAAACTACTCTATATACTAGATGACAAAAAAAAAAAAGCTATTTCTAAAAGTCTGATTCGAACTCTATACAACCAAATGGCCTGTTAAAGATACAACACAGAAGCTACTGTCCCCCCCAAAATGATTTAAGGAGTTATAGACACTTTCAAACATTTCTCAGAGCTCACTAACCAAATTGAATAAACACACCCCAATATTCCAAATATTGGCCAGCAAAACTGTTTGCCTCCAGGACATGGAACTCCCCTGCTGCTACCACAGGATACATGCATCCACAGAACAAGACCGCATTTTTCTACTATTGCTCTACTAAGAACAGTTCAACAGAACAGAATACTCTGTAGTTCTTTTAAAAATGAATATACAAACCACAGGAGCAGTGGGAGGGAGATGTGGTCCTCAACTTCCTCCTGGCCACCCCTTCCATTAGGTTGGCATTTAGTTGTCAAGCTTCAACATTAGAAAAGCTTAGCACAGTCATTGCTCAGACATGAAAGAACATTTTAGGACATGTCCTAAATTTGGATTTTACTAAAACCTGCTTCTAAACAGAATTCTAAAGCTAAATCCTTTTAATCCCAAGACCTGATATAAAAAATGTCATGAACATGATAACCTGTGGACAACAGCAAACCTTATGGGCCTGTATATGGACTAGAATGTATGGATAATATCAGAAGGTTTGTACGACACGTAGCTGCATCCAGTAGCAGCGACCCAATCATCAAGAGTCTAATACCAGGTCTTAGCATGATTCAACTTCATATTATACCAAAGAGGCACACATGCACCCAGTCAGTTCGACTGGACAGTTTGTGCTTTGGAGAGAAAATATTAAAAAGTGTATTAAGCAAAAAAAGTCAAAGAAATTTATAAATGAGAATTTAGTTTCCACGTCTAAGTCTGAATATAGGTAATACACCCATCTAAAAGCTGATTCACCAGCCAGTCATTCAAATGCTAGTGAAGAATGCCATAATTTCCAAAAAACATTTAGATGCTGAAGCTCTTTAAGTTTGGAAGCAAATGTCAGCAAGACAAGCTGTTTCCCAACTAAAACATGATCTATTATAAATCTATTTATCTATTTATTTATCTATTAAAACATGATTATAGAGCATGTAACAAACCTTTAAAATAAACAGTGTTGTACTGTTTGTTTGCAGAAATAATATAAAACGTTTACTCTACATGTAAAGCTGTTTCCTGTTCCTTACTTTTAAATCAATATTTAAATAGCAATGTCATTGATACAAACTATGAATTTGATCAGAAGGCTCCAGTCACCTATTGTTATTTACTGATCTTTTAATTAGATGAATAAAACAAAACATATGCTAGCCATTATTTGCTTCCATTCAACCAGTCTCTATTAATTTGCCTTTTCATTACAGGCAGAGGCATTAATGAAAATAGTATTATTCTAGAATGCTTAATTAATCTTAATTAATGTTACAAATACACACTCATCTGAGCGCTCTCCTCCGTTCGCTATCTTCTCCTGCACTAATCGGTAGTCAACTTTTGCCATTTTGCGGTCCAGAAGGAAAAAATTACAGTAAATTACTAAATTCTACAAAAAGGTTGACATTGTCTAGAAAGCCTTTCTACATAAAGCGAATCAATTAAAAAGGAGCATGTAACAAAGGAAACAGGAAAAAGCTCCAGTGCCGACAGTTGCAATGGCAGAAATCGGATACACAAGAAGGAAAATAAAATCTGTGCTTATCAACCAAGCTCACATCTACATGACCACAGCTTTTCTAACTAATTTGTCACACACTTCTCTCCTAAACCTGATTAAGAGATATACAAGTTGATTGCGATCAGCAGAAAAAAATCAATAATGATTTACATTTTACAAGTGTAAAACAATTACAGGTTTAAAAGACAAAAAAGCCCCACTCAAACTAAAAGAACGACCAATGCAAGAGAAGTCTTCTTCTAAAGCACTACAAAAGCAAAACAGCTACAAAAAATACATTTTTTTAAGCACAGAAAAGAGCTGAAGATAAAACACAGAAAGGGGAAGATATGCTGTATTTTTCTCATTTCACAGTGTACTTTTTTTATACAGTATTAATGGGCATAGTTTCTTTCCCATCTCCCCGAGAACTCCTCAGAGTATATTCAAATTCTTCATCTGGAAAATAAAGGTCCACCCAATTCCAATAATCACCTCAGATTTTTGAGGATTTCAGGCAATTATAAAAACAGGATTAGTGAGATTTCAAATCATAGAATGGTTTGGGTCAGAAGGGACCTTCAAAGATCATCTAGTCCAACTCCCCTGCCATGGGCAGGGACATCTTTCACTACACCAGGTTGCTCAAAGCCCCATCCAGCCTGACCTTGAACACTTCCAGGGATGGGGCATCCAGAACTTCTCTGGGCAACCTGTAACACAACTTCTCTGGGCAACCTGTTCCAGTCATTGTAAAAAAGACTTCTTCCTTATGTCCAATCTAAATCTACCCTCTTTCAGTTTAAAGCCATTGCCCCTTGTCCTGTCACTACAGACCCTGGTAAAAAGCCCCTCTCCAGCTTTCTTGTAGGCCTCCTTTATATATTGAAAGGCTGCCATCAGGTCTCCCTGGAGCCTCCTCTTCTCCAGGCTGAACAAACCTGGAGGTGTTCCACATTCTTATAGAAAACTAAGTCCTAATCAATTCTAAGTGCATTGATCATAGTTTATGCTTCCTTATAATGGTATTTTATACCAGTCTGAATGGATACCTACCACCACAGCATTTATCTATGAGACAGTACTATTTATTGCAGGAATCTGTTTGGATTTGTTTCTCTAGCCAGCTTCTCTGAAAGCAGTGGGAGAGCATGCTCCTCGAACAAGATGCTCCCATACAATGCTGGCTGCTAGCAACACAAGAGAAGCTGCTATCCTAGGCAAAAATCACAATGAACTGATTTTTATAGTACTGGCTTGTGACAAAATGACATAACAGGAGTCAAATAAAACAATTAATAAGCTTGATTTCATTTGCAGAATAACATCTATGTGGCAAGAACATGCTAAAATTATAGATATCGATTACAGAATATGCTGCCATACTGCAGCAAAAGAACCAACCAAGTCTGAAACATACACACTACAATGCCTTGACCAGAGATACTTTATTTCAGAATTATCCAATATACGGGGGGGGGAGGAAGACCTATAATTCTATTCACCTGTTTAGCAGTAACTACTTAATCACCTTATAAAACCAGTTTTTCTATTCATAACCTAAATTCCACTGCAAAACCACAGACCATATTTCTTAACATGAAGTAACAAAAAAAGTCAGCTTTAAAAACAATTACATTTAAGGAACAAGAAGCATATATATGGCCCAAGAAGGAGAAGAAAGCAACTTGCTTTGGAAAGGCAATCATTTAGACTGCAGGCAGACAAGCTTCCATGTGTGAAAACCAAAACCCATCAAATTTTCAAATTTTAGACCTGTGTAATTTCCTTTTGGAGGCTGAAGCTTCTGGAAGAGGGACAAACTCTGCACGGGGTGTCAACGTTGTAGCATATACCCCAGGTGTCCAACAGCAGCTCTTACTTGGCAAGCTCTGCATGCCAAGTGGTAATTCATCTGCAACAACGTTGAGATCTCACTCAAGAAGACATTTCAAGGCCTCCACTGCCACAAGATACAGATGACACAAGTTATACCAATGCTGAAAACAAAACACTTTTCATTTGAAAGCTGAGTACCTCTGAGAGGCTTGCAGCTCCCTGGCAAGTGAAAACAATTGCCAACATACTATGCTGGGCTATTAACAGCAAATATTTGAAAAAGTTAAGTAATGGGCATGTAATTTGTATGGCTGACCATGGAAGACTGTCATTCTCCTGTTGCAGGCTTTGCATAATAAAAGAAGATTTAGAGACAATTCTGTGCTTTCTATCTGCATCCCATTACGATACCAAGTTGCAGAGATCCAACATTTTCATTTTGTTAACAAACTTTTCTCCCTCGGTATGATGAGGATAAGAAAGAGGAGTCTACATTCACAATGTTGAAAAATAAAAATTACTTTCTTCCTGCCCTGTTGTAATTTGAAAACCTCTGGCAAACCACAGATAACTTAAAACTTTAAACAAATGGTGGTCCAACTGGTTAACTGAACGTTTTCTGGTGACAACTATACAAGAATCATCAGCAGTGGCACAAGCAGTGAAGACAACCAACGAACTCTTTTTGAATGGTACATGCCTGGCTAGTCAGACCAAGATTGGGCAAGTTGGGACATCAGAGAGATGATGCCACTGACAGAGAGATGCATCTCTTGCAGCTTCTTGGTTTCTACTAGTTCTCAATGGTTGCTGTGGTAGACAACAGGGCTAGGGTGGGATGTTATTTCAAGTTGTAGTAACAACTGGGATATGCTAAGTTGCTTCAATTGCCAAATGGCACTATTTGTGAAATACTAAGAAGGTAATTGTAAGCTGAACTATGAAATGTTTTCTTAATCATAAAAATGTTGCCTGTTGAACAATTCAAGTCAGCATCTGCCAGTAGTTCGAGTTGATGATCTAAGAAAGCATAGCCTACATTTGAGAGGAGTACCTTTACCTTGCATTTCTCATTCAACTGCAACATACATTGCAGAGCCACACAACTCCCATTCCTATGAAAGTTCAAATGCTGCTACAGAAAAGGCAATTACATTTTGGACATTTTTACGATACAAATATGCAAAGAGGAGGACAAACACAATTAAGTTCATTTATACCTTCTTCACATTAACCTGCACTGATCTATGCAGAGTTCTACATGTTTCCACTTGTTGTAATTCATAGCTAGATCAAGCAACTGACTACTTAAAAACACATTGAATACCATATTTTTCCAACATTAATACCATGTTGTGAATAACCTGTTGTGACTAGTGAATATCACTGTAGTGACCTAATATTTAAATTCTCTACCAGAATCTATTGAGGAAAAAAACCCCTGTACTTTTAACTAAGCATATTATATCAATCGTAACGTTTTACATAAAGTTTACTCATGCACACAAATGCATTTGCATGCTTTCAGCATCTCAGTATCTTCCAAAATAGAAGACAAAACACAAAAAATTGGACAGGGTAAAAAGAATCACAGATTACAGGATGTGAAATGACACAGCTACAATTACTGGCTGATCACACTTACTCTGTATTCAACTGCACTAGACCATTAAAGCCCTTAATACTTTTATGCCTGCATTGTTCACTAGTCTGGTAAAACAGTTTAGTGCTGCTCTAGCTGATGAGGGATTAAAATTTAAGCAATTCATAGAAAGCTTTCTCTTAGTCAATGGTAGAAAGGAGAACGCCACTTGGGGTATTCACTGACTACATTCAAGCAGCATCCTCTTTGGAAACCGTTAGTTACAGTGCTAGGGCTTCTTCAATTGGTGCTGAAGGTACATACACTGTTCTGCCAGCTGGTGATTAGAGTTCAGTTGCTGTTGAGTAGATAGGCTGGTAATCTAAACATAGAAGTGTTACAAAAGGTATAAATATTCCAATATATTTCAGGGGTACTCACAGTTCTAGGCAGGCTCTTTTTGAAGGGGAGTTTCTCCTCAGAAGCCTAGCAGTACATACTAGAAAGAAAAATTAATTTCTAGACCTTCATATGAATAAAGGAGTACACAGAATTTTGATTACAGAAATGAGTTAGTCCTTTAATCTGAGACAGGAGTGGCATGTATTCTGTCCTAGAATAAGAGCCTTGGGAAGTGGACTTCTCAGACTTGACCTACCAAAACTTGAAATGCTCGACAAACCAAAACATCAGAAACAGTAAACTTCAAAGTTCTGGGATTAAATAGGGAGGAATGACCTATGCAATGGAACACAATATTAGGAGAGTTGGAAAAAACACAGTTCTTTCAGTCATTCAAAAAATGTGGACAAACATTTTTGTTTCACTCTTGCAAAGCTCAGAAGTCCATTCAATAAAAAGTACTGCCTTCATTTCAGCACTGATACACATTTATCCACCTAACTGATCACTAGATGCATGCAAATCAGAATTTCAAAGTAGGATTGTTGAATGTTTCTGCCCAATTACTGAATGTGCATTAAGTCAGTCTTTTTTTTAGGTATCTTGTTGAAGCGACATGCCTACACTGTCAGATCACAGAGTACTTGATATAAAGCATTACATATCTGAATTGGTAAAGAAATATCCTAAACTTAGGATCAAAATAGTGTCATTCTAGTAAAGATGTTTTTAAACATGCCATAATAAACTCTTTGCTGTATGGAGAATGCATTCTTTCCTCCATTTCCATCTGAAATACTTAGATTTTGCCCTCCCCCTTGCCCTCGCAAACCCTATTAAAAACATATCAAGAACTATATAAAGAATTTTGTACTTACAATAAAGAAGGCAGAAAAGTAAAGTGCACACTTTCTAAGTCTATGATATGGTTCAATACAGTTATACAAACAGAAAAGGTTTTGCTGAAGTGTTGAACAAAAGCGAAACTTTTACTTATAGGAAAACACTTCAGAAAACCCCCAGAGATTTATGCTTATTCATCCGAAAGCATACCCAGTCATTTTTACTCTATTGCCACCTATTTACAAAAGAAAAGGTGGAAAGTTGTCCATCTTTGGTCTAGCGGTTTTTCACGTCTAAATAACAACGAAAGTATAAAAAAACCTCCACATCTGCCACTGCTGCAAGTGCTTCTCTCTTAGCAAAGAAATTTAAAAAAAGCATATTCATGTTACTTTTGAAAACTGGATCGATGGGTAGTTTTTCCTTTGAGAGCTTTTCTCTCAGCCCAACCACTGAGAAGGAACACTAACATATTAAGCAGGAAATTCACAACTCCAAATGATCCCATTTAATCTTTCCAGTTCAGCAGCAATTCATTCCAAATTCAGCAGCATACAGCTTGCATGTGTAAAGTAGCAGTGATTCCACAAACTTATCTGGAGTACTTGGCAACTAGCTGCCCCTGCCTTCCCCACTCCACCCCCAGCCAAGTTACTGCTATGATGTCGCCCCTACAATCTTTAACAAATTGTTATTTTAGTATGAAAATACTCAATTTACTTTTAATATGCATAACAGACTCCCTACAGAACTCAACTAAACTTTTATACAAATACTCTCCAGGATTCAGAAATATAGACATGGATGTTTTAATGCTTTAGTTTTACTTAAAACTTGTTTCAGCATTTCCTAAGACGCTTCTATTCATTATAGCATGGAAACTTTGTAACATTTCAGAAGTTAAATACATGTTTTGGAAAAAAACCCACCACCCAACAACTCCAAAACAAACCCACAGAAAACCACCCCCTCTCCAAACAAAAAAACATCCCACAACCCATCATCAAATCTACTCAAAGAAAAAAAAAAGAAAAGGCCAAAATATGTGCCAGCTTCATTACAGTTACCTTTAGGATTTCCCTGCATTCAAACAGGAATTCCTCTAGTAGAGATGCAACTTTAGCTATTAAGAGTCAGTCCTTCCCTTGATTTTCATCCAAAAGCATATCCACCAGTGTATCCGCAAACAGAATAACTTAACCTGGTAAAAGAACTATCCCCCCCACTGCAATCAAAGCCCGTGGTTGTTTTGGCAGTAGGGATGTGTTATTCACATTAAAACAAAATTCGTGGTACTACAAAGCTGCAGCAATCTGAATTTCTTCACAGATTACACTAGTTCTGCACATACTATTTTATAACACTAAAAGTGAATTGAACTGTTTCTTTCCTAAAACATAATCATGGGAAATTTGCACAGCTGGCTAACAACTTTGTCTCAATGAGAGACTGTTCAGAGTTCACGGGACACACTCTAGTTTGGTAAAAAAGTTGCTTTAAACTGATTTGGGGTCATAGGAAAACCAAACAAATGGAGAGTTTATTTAAAGTGGCTTGTAGAGTTCATAGACTAATTAGTGCAACTTTTATATAATCGTATCTATGCCACTGTGGTAGAAAGCTTAACAAAGTCATTCAATAAATGTATCTACCTATTTCCAAACTACTGCAGTAATTTTAAAAGTTTTTATTAAGTTAAAATCTTGCACAATTTGACAAGTATTAATAAAGGCTTTTCTGAATTGTCTTTCCACTGTAGTAAGTGTTTCTGAAGTAATGAAGTTAAGGTGTGGTGACTTTTACAAATACAGCAAACCTACTGCAAATAAAGAGAGATTCCTGTATAAAAGAAAGTTAGGCCACAGCAAACAGCATAGGAGTTACTGTTCAAGCTTCATAAAGTAAATAACTGCACTGGAAAATATTCTGTTCTGGGCTTTCAGCCATACAGGAAGGGTGTTGGATATGTCAGTGTCCATAATTATTATCAACAGAAGAAATACCAGAACGCAACAATTCAGCTCTTGATTCTTTCACATTATCATTTTCAAGAGTTAAGTACAATTTACATCTTCCTCCCCCTTGTATTCATTCTAATGTGTCTATACATTTTAAAGTTACGCTACAATTCTGAAGTTTGCGTTTCACTAACTATTAAACACAATTTTAATTTAATTTTTTCCTTTCATCAGAATTGAGTTACTTAATAGTCCACATATTTAATAGTGTTTTTATGAATGGAAAGGGGAAAAGGTTTTAACCTCCTTTTTCAAATGAGGAAATATCTCATTATCTTTTTTTTTTTTTTTTTAAAGAACAACTGAAAAAAAAGATAAAAACATTTCTTGGTTAGGAAAGGGGATGTTAACTAAAGCCTTTTTACTGTATATTTATCATGTGTGAACACAATATAGACAATGCTGTCATAATTCTATGTTCAGTTTAAACAATCATTATCGCATCAAAATTGCACAAAAGCAGTTCTGGACAGTCATCATTGAGCAGTAACATTGGCTGGTGATCCCTGGCAATTACAGCACTGTCATTTATTGCAATGCTGCTCATCAGCCAAGCCACCGTTACGAGCATGTTCTTTGTGAACTGCAACATAAAATGAACCAACTTAAAATCACCACAAATGTACTTTAAGCAAATGAGTTCTAATTGACATGTGTGATAAGCTAAGATGGCACAGGGCAAACCACTGTCTCATGATGAGAGGTGACTCAAGATCACTATAACTCAGATGACTACAATTACTCAAATCTCGATAGCCACCAGCACTAGTAACCTTCGCATTGAAAGATTTAATACTAATTTCAATATCCCTGAGAAATTATTAGGGTTGCTATCACCATCTTAAAAAAAACTTTTGAAACTATTAATTTAGGCATGAAAACAATTTCCAAATTTTATCATCCTGCAGAAAATTTTCATTTATGACTGAAGGTTCTGTGGTACAAAATATGCTGATATCAAGACCATATAATCTAATTCTCACCTTTTAAAAAATAATATTAATATTGGACAACATATGAGTACTAATACATCAAGTGTTTGCAGTTTGAGTTCGTATCTTGAAATGAGTACAGATTTATTTTAAAAGGCGTTCTGAAACAAAGACAGCAAAGCAGATTTATTCTGAAATTCAGATGTTACAATTTATGTATTAAGCAAAGATGATCATTATTTCTAGTTCTGACAATGAAAACCAAACTATTACTTCTGTGGTTTTTTTTAAACAAAACAAAACAAACTTCAGTTAGAATGTTTCTTTGTAAAACTGTAAATTTTTTTTCCTCTTGAATGATACTTCCAAATTAAGGCTGAACTTGATTTCAAGCACAATTTTATTTTCCCTATAGACTACCACCAAGATACATGTCTGTAAATGTGTTACAGATTTAAAATATACTACCTTGGTATTGATAAGTGAAAACAAACTCCGTTTAAAATCCATTCTTTAACAAAATAAAATTAATCATACCAAAACCCTTATGTGCAAATTTCTGTAATACTGTACACAACTTTGACAACCAGTCCTTTTTGTACATTCTGCAAAGTTGCATCAATTCTGCATTAGCTTTTCTTTTTTAACCAATAAACCTGCATTTCAAGTCTGATTACGACAACAGTGCATACTTTCCAAGGGATACAGAATACCACAATGATACTTCTGTTCAATGCAATTAAATGAACCCTTCATATTCAGATTCTAACATTCTGACACACAAAATATACTATACCAACACTAGGCAACACCTTTTAGAAACAATGAATTTTTTTTTCCAGCAATGCAATAAAAGGCAAGGGTTAACTCCAGAACACATACTGAATTTCGGAACTGCTGAAAGAAAGGCATATACCTGTTCCTTTACAGAAGCTAAAATGGTAGTGGCAGTAGTCTCTGATTCCATGCCCGGGCCTGTGGAAGCTTCCTGTGTTGTCTGCGGCAGCCCCTCCTCCACCATTGGGGTCTGCTCAGGGGCTGGCATTTTGCCTGTAATAACAATATTTTAAAATAGTTTACATTTTGAGCCAGTGATGTTTTAGAAAATTCAAGTTTTCAGGATTATAAATTCTCTTGTCTTTTTTCTAAAACTTTTCCAAACTTAACCGAGTTAACAGAGAACTTCGTATTATTAATATCAACATATGTTGCTCTTACCATGCTTCACCTTCACAAATTGAAATCAGAATTACACACAGAATGTGAGGGCCAGACAGCATGACACTTGAAGATTGTTTTTAAGATACTATTTTGCGGTAGTTACTAAAAGTAGCAAAGTCCAAGATGCATGAAAAATACTAGTGTTAAACATCAAGAACATCCAGGACGAGTAAAAGTTTGCCATGTGCAGTTTTTAGCATAAAAGAATGACAGATAACAGCAGAGTGCTTTGCTGTTAGGAACAAACCATGGAGGAGACTAATTATGGTAATAAAAAGTTAATGGGAATAATGCTTCTAGTGTTCTTTTTGCAAAAGAGGAAATTAAAACACTAAAGTTAAACCAATTGCCCTGGGCTACGGATAGTGTGGAAAGGACCAACAGGATTACCGTTCAAGAATCCCAAGCTTCACTAGTGCAGAAGCAGCACATTAACAATTCCAGTACATGTAAAAGAGGCAATCCATTTAACTACAGAAGTCTCTATTAACTAATATTTCAGAAATAGTTATGAAGTGTGTAAAATACTTTGAAAATAGCAAGCAGGTGGTATTGCTGTAGCTTCTGCACATGTACTGCCCCTCAATTTCCTTCAGGAAAAAAGAAAATAAAGCTCATGAAATCTAACGTTAAAGTAGCAAATATTTCATTTTAGCGTTTCAGAACAAACTCAATATTCCTAGAGCAGACAAATATGAACAGCAGCTTCCTTCCCTTCATTTCACAAAGAGCAAGGAGCAGCTTACACTGCAAACAGGCTCCAAGGCCAGGAACGGACCTGTAAGACCTCTCTTGGTCCGGACTTGTTTGAAACCATGACCATCCCTTCACCACCACCTGCCTTTTAAATGCTGAATCAGCATAAAGCCAGGCACACACTATCCTAAAAAGACACAGGACATAATCTATAAGATCAGTGGTTGTGCTGTAAAGGAAGAGTAGTTGAGTTGATCCTAAATGGATCTCTTCTGCAATCACCCTAAGGGATGGCTTGCCCTCTTGGGACATTTTCTGCACTTGTGCCTAAACAGAGAGGCCAAGTACAGGCAAAGCACTATGTTGTCAGGACTTCTACGCTACTACAGGCAGCCTTGGGCTCAAAAGGTGAGTGGAAACCAGGAGAGAGATGATGTAAGAAAAAGTTCTTCCATTCTGCTTTGTGTACAGCACCATGTGCACCAGCACCATGAGAGGGATGACTTCTGTTCAGGCTTACAAGCTACTTCAAGTGCATGAGCAGGTCTTTATTAACCACACTAGGCTGCTAAAAGAGCTGGTAACACGGTTAATGTGCAGTTTCACATCAGCCACTGAGGGGATCGAACAGCTTCAGAGAAACTCCAGTGAGATGAGTGATGAGAGGCAGTGGAGTAGTCATGGGGGTAACATACAGTACAGGAACCTGGTCACCCATCTGCTTCAACTACTGCAAATGGAAAAAGAAAAGCTGCGTCCAAAAGCTCGTTAGAGGAAAAGCCTCACGCGGGCTCGGTTACTTTCTGGAGAAGGGACTCTCCTCCCCTCAGCGACCGCACAAGTCATACAGGAAGGCTGTCCAGTAAACTGAAAAGAGTTTCTATAAGCAGCCCTTATAGCCCTTATAGTTAAAGTTCTCACCTTAGGTCCACATTGCATTTATCTTCTGGAACAAGGAAAGAGAAATGGCACAAATAATGTGTGGCCAGGTTTCTGGCATCGGTATTGCAGAGGGAAGTCTGATCACACTAGTTTAGCCACACAGAGCAACTCCTTTCCCTTCTTCCCTCACCTCACCTTCCAAGAAGAACGAACCACAAACATGGCAACACTGCGACACAGGCTGGCCTTCCCCTAGTCCAAGGAAATTTAACTCCAGAGCATGTGTTCCTTCCTCTCCCACCACAACCACAGCA
>NW_010510062.1:0-4268 GCF_000687285.1 Phaethon lepturus
ACCATTTGCCTTCTTTGCAGCAAGGGCACATTACTGGTTCATGTTCAACTTGGTGTCCACCAGGACCCTCAGGTCCTTTTCTGCCAAGCTTCTTTTCAGCTGGGTGGTCCCAAGTATATACTGGTGCTTGGGGTTGTTCCTCCCCAGGTGCAGGACTTTGCACTTTCCTTTGTTGAACTGCATAAGGTTCTTGCCTGCTCATTTCTCTAGCCTGTCGAGGTCCCTTTGGATGGCAACATGACCCTCTGACATATTAGCCACTCCTCTCAGTTTTGTGTCATCAGAAAACTTGATGAAGGTGCACTCTATCCCAGCTTCTAGATCATTAATGAAGTTGTTTAACAGGATTGGACCCAGTATTGACCCATGGGGTACAGCACTAGTGACTTGCCCCCAACTGGGCTTTGTACCACTGATCACCACACTCTGGGCCTGGCTGTTCAGCCAGTTTTCAATTCACCTCATTATCCACTTATATATTTTGTCAGGTTGTCTATGAGGATGTTATGGGACACTGTGTCAAAAGCCTTACTAAAGTTGAGGTAAACAACATCCACTGCTCTCTTCTCATTCACCAAGCTACTCACATAATTGTAGAATGCTATCAGGTTGGTTAAGCATGATTTTCCCTTGGTGAATCCATGCTGACTACTCCTGATCACCTCCTTGTACTTCATCTGTTTGGAAATGGATTAGTTGCTCCATCCAGGATTAGTTGCTCCATCACCTTCTCGGGGACTGAGGTGAGGCTGACTGGCCTGTAGTTTCCTGGGTCCTCCTTCTTGCCCTTCTTGAAGATAGGGTGACGTTTTCTCTCTTCCAGTCTTTAGGAACCTCTCCCAATTGCCATGACCTTTGAAAGATAATTCAGAGTGGCCTTGCAATGACATCAGCCAGCTCCCTTAGCACCCGTGGGTGCATCCCCTCAGGTCCCATGGATTTATGTATGTCCAGTTTGTTTAAATGCTCCCTAACCTGGTCCTCTTCCACTGAGGATGTCTTCCTTGCTCCAGACTTTTCCTCTCTTCTCAGGGGTCTGGGATTCTTGAAGGCCAGTCTGACTGGTAAAGCCTAAGGCAAAGAAGGCAATGGGTACTTTGGCCTTCCCCCTGTCATTTGTCACTGGCTCCCCTGCCCCATTCAGCAATGGGACCATGTTTTTCCTAGTCTTCCTTTTGCTGTTGATTTACTAGTAGAATCCTTTCTTGTTGCACTTCACATCCCTTGCCAGATTCAACTCCAGATGGGCCTTTGGCTTGCCTAACCTCATCCCTGCAAGATCGGACAGCAACTCTATACTCCTCCTGGGTCACCTGCCCCTGTTTCCAGCTCTTGTACACTTCCTTTTTATGACAGAGTTCAGTCAGGAGCTCCTTGCTCATCCATGAAGGCCTCTTGCCACCTTTGCTTGATTTCCTACTTGTTGGGATAGATCTTTTTTGAGCTTAGAGGAGGTGATCCTTGAATATCAACCAGCTCCCCTGGACCCCCCTTCTCTCCAGGGTCACATCCCATGGAATTCTTCCAAGCAGATCTCTGAAGAAGCCATAGTCTTCTCTCCTGAAATCCAGGGCTGTGGTTCTCCTTTTTGCCCTGCTTCCTCCTCTTAGGATCCTGAACTGCACCATGTCATGACTGATTTTTTTATATCATTCACAAAAGTACCTGTAATTCTCAAACGTTAGTCTGATTGCTATGTTTCTGATAGTGCTTACCTTCAGTCTGGGATTCCTTGGTCAGATGTTTTGTTATTCTCTGTGACTGTGTTCCTCTTTAAAAATTAATTATACAACCACAGAATAAAGAAAACCCATGTGTCTGAGGTGACTGTTTACTATAATGGGTAGTTGATGTGAATAATCCATGAGCCAGTGAAAGACAAAGGCTTGGTCATGTGAACTCTTTACCAAATACTTATGGATTACTAAGATGTTGCAAGAAGATAAGTCCAATTCATGAAAGTAAAGTCTGCCCAGCTCTGTGAAGAACATATCTATAGGGCAGAACAAAAACATGGCAAAATCACTGATTTCATGGTTTTCTTTTGTGATTGATAGATTATTGTATTTTGCATACAGCTGCTGCATGTCTATGGGTTCATCTGCTGTTCAGTTTATAGTATGCTAAAGGAGTTCAGGCTATTTCCATATATGTTCTCCCACTTACATATTTCCAAATAAATCCTCATTTCCATGTTATCAAAGAGTCTTTCAGGTTTCTAGAGTAGTATGCCATGTTGGAAAGTGTGGAGCTTTGATTTTCACTTCTCCAGCACTGTTTAGAACCGTTTTTCCCTCTTCCTGCTCATAAGCCTAAGTATGAAGTGACAATGCTTCCATGATGGTGGGAACATAAATAAATAGGATTATACGCAGTTCTGGCCTATATTCTCTGGGTCCTACTTTATACAGCTTGAGTCTAGGCAGAAATATGAATAATATTGTAATGCTGAGAATGTGAGGCTTATAAGAAAGTAAAGGATCATGGCTTAAAAGTGGGATTTACTTTGGTCAGATGACCAGTGCAAGTCTATTCATGACTTGTGTTCTGCTTAAATTCTTTTAAATTGTCATTAAAGTGGTGCACAGATGTTAAACTGATCCTCTCTACATTGTGAATGTCAACATGCAAGGCCCAAGAGAAGAATTTCTGTCATAATGTTGAACTAGCTTTTCTGTTTCACTGTTGTATCAGCGCTGACCCATCTTTGGGTCAGAGGTGAAAATATGTGGGATGTAGAAAGCATCTCTCCATAGGAGACTCCCTCCTGTTTCCATGTGCAGGCTGACCTTTCTGAGCATACAGGTTGCTGGAGACTGAAAACCTGCTCCACCACCTCAGGGGAGCTTCCCCAAACCTGGCCCCTGCCAAGGCCTTCCTCTGCCACCAGTCCCATTCTGCCACACAACAGCAGCAGCCACACTGCAGACCCTCTTGCACACACACATGCATGCATGCACACATGCACTGTGGCAGCAGATGCTGCAGTGAGAACTGATCAGTTTATTTTCAGGAATACAAGGGCTGGATCCAAGCAGTCACATAAACAGAACAATGTGTAAACAAGGTCTGCAATTATTTTGTTAACTCCCATCCCCAGAGCTGGGCATAAATATATATTAACGCAAAGCTGGACCAGTAGCTTGGTTATTTTTTCCATCTCTTGGCCAAGGTATTCATAAGCCGAAGATAAATGCTAACCATTAAGCTGACTAGCTGTATTGTGTGAATTTAGCAAGATGTTGTAAACTTGCATGCCTTACTAATCACCAACCTCCAGAGGAGGAACCGAAAAGGGACTTCAAGGACTGATAAAAGAAACATCTTGCCATAAGGAAGATAACAAGAATAGGAGAATGCTACCAGCATGAAGTCAGTGAAATTTCACAATAACTAGGGTAAAGGCAAAGGTGGCAGGGGGAGATCACAACCACCGACTCAATTGAGGAACTATGCAAATTAGCCCCCCACTCTTTCTAGGAGCATGCACGCTAATTTAAATATGTGTAATAGCAAGTGATATAGCAATCACTAATCAATGAATGTAAACTTGGGCAGGTTTTTTACTGTTTTGCTAATCATGTAACAATATAAATATGCTGTAGTTTTTGTACCGAGCTAAACTAGCTTTGTGGGATACCACCTAGCTTCCAGCTTTGCACAAACCTGCCACAAAAAGGAATACTTCAACCCTGTGTGTACTGGGTAAAGATCCCACTTTTCGGGACAACAATAGCTCCCGGAGATTGGTGGAAAGACAAGCATTCAAATTACTCAACCATCTCCACTGGCGTGGCCACACAGCATGCCATTGGCTGGCCTAGTCCACCAATAAGCATTGAACTCTTAGATTAAAATTGAAATGGGAGCCGAATTGTGTGGTTAGTTTGTGAGAAGAGCAAGTGCTATTGCTGTCTCTGCTTGTTATGGCTAATAAGCAGATCTACTATTCCGACAAGTATTTTGACGAGCAGTACGAGTATCAGTGCGAGACTGGGAGGGGAGGGCCGGGCCGGCTGAAGGTCCTAGAAAGGGGCCTCTGTCGCCCCTTTGAGGGAAGGAGAAGACATAATTTGGGCGGGTGCCTCTTTCTCTTTCACTGTGAGGTGACTTCAGGAAAGCAAGACCCACCGGTGTCGGTGGTGAGTGCAGCTCTAGAGAGCAATGTTATTAGTTCACCTCTGTGGAGCCAGGGTAGCTTAAAGCTCCCGGGGAGAAGCAGTGTCTTGCCTCTTCATCGCGGGCACTCGCAATAAAGTCTGCTCGGG
>NW_010510062.1:4299-9056 GCF_000687285.1 Phaethon lepturus
AATCGGGCGATTTGATTGCTGGTTTTGGTCTGCCTTGTCCCCTTTCTGTAGTCATCTCTAGTAAGTCGGCAATGTCAGCTCCGGTTAGAGGGCATTGAAGGAAGCGGTGGGGTTGAAGCCCACTAGGTCTCCCTGGCACAGTGGCTGTGGGCAGAGGTGGATGCTGCTGAGTGGAGAGCAGTGCTGCTGGATGGTAAGAGCTCTACCCTAGCTGCCGACACCTGGGTAGCCTTCTATATGTTATTTTAAAGCTATGCTGTAGCACTAGTCTGTTCTGGATTGTAACTGATGCTAGGTGGAGTGACTTCTAAAAGTAGAAAGTCCGTATTTTTCTAATCATGTTAACTGCTATGACAATTAAATGCCATGACTGTACTTGTGTACCACAGGTACTGTGATTAGAGCACGCAGGGGACTGAATCTTCTGGTTTAGGCAGTAAGTTGAAGATTTCAGTGTACAGTTGCATTAAAGATGTAACGTTTGGTAGGTAAAGTGAATTTTAAATTGCTTTTTTTAACTGATGCTTCATAATCCAATTAGTATCCATTAACACTGTAGGCTTCTTTCTAAGAGGTTTTTGGTATTCATAACTGAAGTTGCTTATTGTCTTTCAGTATAGATCTGTGCAAGTTTTCTAGTGTACACTAAGACAGGCATTGGTGTGTGTAATATGAGGTTAATAATTAAACTTCTACAGACACGTGATGCTGCCAAGAGAACTTTCAAAGCAAGTACCAAAAACTCATCTAATGTCTCAAGAGGAATGGAGATGACTTGGTGTTCAGCAAAGTCTTGACTGGGCTCACTACATGATCCATGAGCCGGGTAAGCACAGCTAAACAAAATAAGATGAACAAAGGAGTCTAAAATACCACCTCTCTGGTGTTTGAAACTGAAGCTCAGTGTGTAATTACTTTCCTCTAGAATCTAATTGGAGTTTCCTGCTAAATGTTTAAACTCTTCTTTATCTGTCTGCTATTTTTACCAACATAAGTGGTGTAGCAACCTTTATTCTAAACCTTCACCCCTCACTCTCAGAACTGGACATGCAAAATGCTAGCTTCCTTCTAGGTATCTGCAGCCTCTTAGCAGACAAAACACACTAGATTTGAATATGTTCCTATCTCTGCCTATAAAAAAAGGTTTTGGTGACATCTTGAGTTATGTTAGTATCTCAGTGACTGCCCCAAACTTGATGTAGCAGCACATCTTTGTATAATGAAATAGACATACCTATTTCATACAAAAAAAATAATAGATGCTTGCCTAGATGAGGTCCTGTAACAATGCTATGAAAAAAAATCTATAGTATAGTTTGAGCTCTAGCTATACTGCCTGCTAAAAGCTACACTGAAGCCAGGGTCTTTTCAGTCACTGGTCTGTGAAGCTCTAAAACTTCAGTAAGTATAAAATACTGAGAATGACCATTCTAAATACCTTTTTAGTCAGTCTTGTCAATGGTGATTTAACTGGTGATAGATGAATTGCAGTTAGTCCCATGGAGTTCCAAGCTTCCAAAGAACCAGAAGTAATTGGCCTAATCTTCCAGTATTTGCCTTATCTGGACACCTTTGATACTTTGAATGTATTGCCTTGTGCTTTTTTTTAAGGTATTTATGATTAAGTCAATGTTAATGCAGTCAACTTATGTTATTGATAATTAAAGTGACTTTTGATGCTTGTCAGTTAGTACATACCTGATCAGGACAGAACCACCACTTCATTAGAGTAAGTTACAGTGATAAAACTCATCAAATAGCCCAGTGTAGAGACAGAACTGGTACCAGTTCTGCTGGTTTTGGGGGGTTGGGTTGTGGTGGTTTTTTGGCATTTTGTTTGTTTGTTTAATTCTTAAGCTTATGAACCTGCCAATTTTTGGCATTAAACTTTCAAAAGCATCTATGACTATTCCATGGTTAATACAAAGTTGATCTGAAAATACTATACATGAAGACCTTCCTGTGGGCTTGATCTCTTAATCTACTTGTTATATGACAGGAAGCTTCAATTATTGTTCAAGCTCTTTTAAATCAAAGAAGTATCTGTAATCAGGACTTGAGTGACAGGCTGACGCTTTGTCCTATTTTATTTTCAGAGCCACATATTCTTCTCTTCATAAGACCTCTTCCAAAGAATGAGAAAAAATGAACTGCCTTCCAGAAATCTCCTAAATCTTCTGGAGCTTTATGTGTATGAGTCTATATATGTTGGTAGTAGTCAGTGAATACTTGAAAGTGTACAAAACATGCAGCCATACCTGTGCCTGAGCTGTATTATTTACAGCAACATAGCTCAGTCAAATGCAATTCCAAGTAGGCTGCTATGATATTCAAAGATTAATGAAGTTATCCTTAATGTAATCTCCTATTTGACTTTTTATTTGATTTAAGTTTGCATATTGCATGTTCTGACTAGATAATCACTTGTTACCTGTGTTCAATAACGTTCACATCTATCTTTTCTACTAAACAGTTTAGCATGTTCAAATCCAATGGCTTCATCTGTTCAGTAGTAGGCATAAAGGAATAAACTTTTAATGCTATATAAAACCTGATTGTCCTAATTAACCAGACAAAACTAATATTCTTGTCTAACGTGTTAGAAGGGATATCCACTTGAGAAAAAAATTTAATTTGTGAAAGCTACTTTGTTTCTATGCAGGAATTGTTTTACCCTGCAGTCCTAAATTTCTGACCCTTATTTGAGTTGCTCTTATAAAAATATAAAGTTAAAAGTAAATCAAGTGAGTTTTGCAACTGCCTCTGACTAGTTCCCAAATAGCAGCTAAGTAATCTGAAAAGAAAGGTGGCAGTGATAGGTAATAGACTAGCCTCTGAGAGCCTGAAACTATAGGACTCTAGAGTTGATGCTGGTTGTAATGTGATAGCTTAAGTCACTGCAGGATAAATAATCTCTATGGTGTAAACTAGAAACTTCACTGAGCTTTTTAACACTTAAATTATTTTAGTAGTACCAATTTATCTTTCTGCTCCAATCTTTTAGTCAGGATTTAGCCTGCACTTCCTGTCGTGTTGGGGTTTTTTGGGTTGGTTTTTTTTTTAGGTTTTTTTTTTCTTCCTGGGAAGCTAGCTTGTACTCTTTCTGGGTGTGGACAGCAGTGGTTTAGAAGTATGGTCAAAATAAACAGTACTTTCTATCTAACAAATCTTATTGGTAGCAGAACAGTACACATTCAATTTCTTTAAATATAAAAGGTCATAGCTAATACAGTAAAACTCTAATCAGTCCTTATTTAGAAAGTTGTGTGTCAGCATAGGTGAGCAAGTATATGGACTCAATATAACAAACAAGTTCAGGGGTGATTAGTTGCTGCAAACCAGTCCCTGTGGTAGTTGTTAAGGGAGAAGCCGCTGCCCGAGCATTCACACACCAATCAAGGAGTCGCACACACACCACCCGAGACTTTAACTGCTAGGACAGGAGGCCCTTCAAAAATAGGACAGGAGCCCCTTCACAGCTGGCAACTCCAGTGAGCTGACGGGTGCCCCTTTTGACTCGTCTCACACATACACTCTCACTCTCGGGCGCTTTCTCTTCCCTCAGGCTCGACCCTAGGTTTCCTGAAGCAGAATCTCTGACATGACGTATGCCAGACATTTATTAAATAAGTGGTACAGTGGTGAAGAACAGCTCGAGCTGGATGCCTCCGGAGAGGGACCCCGAACAAAAGAATCTCTGGGCAATTATAACCTTACAATCTAAGTTCCCCTTCCCTCATGAGACGGTTCAGTCCAATAGTAGTATTTGGGTCTAGGGTGTCCTTGTTCCTCATTGGATCCTTTCACTGTCTCCAGGTGGGCTGCTCCTTTTCTTGAGGAGACAACTTCTGCTGATGGATGTGACTATCTTATCTTTCTAATTTACACCGGTTTCAGGGCCTCCCCTCATGTAACTGAGTCAGAGTTCAGAATAAGTTCATCAGTATCTAGGTGAAAGTTCACAGCTTGTGGCCTAAGGCTTTTTACTAATGCTATACAATGGATTCTGTTTGGACTAGGAAGTGACCCCTATAACAGTAGTAGCCCTGCAATTAGATTTTTTTTTTTACAGTGCCTCAGTATAGCTTGTTTGAATACAGCCTACAATATCACTGATACTGTAAAGGTGATATGGTGCCAGAGAGAGGTAAGTGTTGTCATGGAATAACTGGAATGCAGTTTTGATCGGGTCAGAACAGAAAAGCAGTACATTGCTATAGGAGAGAACACCGCTAGTTACAGAGTTTATATACCTTTTAGGCTATACAACTTGTTCTTTCACCAAACCATGTCAGATAAGCTGGACTACAGTAAATCACAACAAAGAGTGATAAGGATGGACTGCTCCAGCATGGGTCCCCTGCAGGGACGGGTCCTGCCAGGAGCCTGCTCCAGCTCAGTCTCTCCACGGGGGTCACAACTTCCTTCAGGGCACATCCACCTGCTACGGCATGGGGTCCTCCACAGGCTGCAGGGGGATATCTGCTCCACCGGGGACCTTCATGGGCTGCAGGGGGACAGCCTGCCTCACCATGGTCTTCACCAGGGGCTGCAGGGGAAGCTCTGCTCTGGTGCCTGGAGCACGTCCTCCCACTCCTTCTTCACTGACCTTGATGTCTGCAGAGTTGTTTCTCTCACATATTCTCACTTGTCTATCTGGCTGCAAATGCTGCGTGCTAGTTTTTTTTTCCCCTTCTTAAATATATTATCACAGAGGCACTACCACTGTCTCTGATTGGCTTTGGCTTGGCCAGCAG
>NW_010510062.1:9094-9633 GCF_000687285.1 Phaethon lepturus
AGCTTCTCACAATTTCTCGCAGAAGCCACCCCTGTAACCACCCCGCTGCTACCAAAACCTTGCCATGCAAACCAAATACACTGCTATTGTTGTATACTTCCAGAGGTGAATCTCATAGTAGTGCTATTCTTACGTTGGTGTTTACTGCATTTTGTGTTAAACTGGCCTTTGTCATTTTTGTAATCTACCTGTGTGAGTACTTCATGTTAAATGTGGGCATTAAAGGAAACAATTTTCCAGAGCAGACACGTTTCCCTAAAGAATTCCTTAGCTGTTTCTTTCTTGTCCTATTACTTCCTTTCCATAAACTTTATTGTTTTGCATGTTTTATTAGAAGAGAGCAAACACTTTCTTATGAGGATTACACTCACAAGCATGAGTATGTTTCATTTTTACTATTAATCTCAAAATGCATGTTCTGTTTCTCAGGGCATCAAGTTATCAGCAGAGGCGTCAAACCATTTGTTCCAAAACATGTGTCAGTAACTATGGCATGATGTTACACAAAATGACCTCGGTACCAGGGAAGATTATGGAGA
>NW_010510063.1:0-28625 GCF_000687285.1 Phaethon lepturus
TATTCCTGACCTCCATCTGAAAGCAAAATTATAACTCCCATGATGTAAAAAAAAAAAATCAACTGTGCTAATATGCATGTTGGTACATGTCACATACAAGTAGAGGCGTTGGACATAAATATATGAACTACGTCTTACAAGCTTTGGAAATCCATTACACAGGCTATAATGCTGTAGCTGATTTACAGCATCCCATTCAAGAAAGATGCAAAACAACTGGACAAAGCCCAGAGAAGATCATCAGGTCATCTGAAATCTAGAAAATATGACTTCTGCTTGAAAGAGTTAGGTTTCTTTACTGTATGGGAGAAACAATTGAGAATTCACATGGTGATAAGTGATTATAAGAGACTGCTGTGAGGAAAACAGAAGTTAACTGTACTCCATGTTCATTGTGGGCAGGACAAGTAACAAGCTTCAATTGCAGGACATAAGTTATGTGAAATATTCTCACTAAATAGATATGCTGCTCAAACTACTATCTCAAACCTAATCTATTTTTCTGGTAGTTAAATATATTTAATATGTGGTCAACCATTACATATGCTGAAGTGTATGACAATTAAAGGTGCCTATTTCACTAAATACAGCAGCAAAAAATCCCATCAACTTTTACAGGTTTAGGATTTTGTCCCATAAGATGATGCAATGCTGATATGGCTTTATTTGCATTTTCTTTCCTAGTTGATTATGTGTAAAAAGAGTAAGAAATATTTTACTGAGTGCATAATCTCCACAGCAGAAATTAATGTTACTAGCAGTAGCTGCAGAAATGATCTATTTTTCTAGCCAGTGGCACATCAAGAGGGATTCTGTAACGCTTGGAACAAATGGGATTAATTTTTTCCTAAAATTAGAACCACAGCTGTACTTTGAAAAACATAAAAGGCAGTTACTATGCTGTTTAATAGATTTCATGCCAATCGTACTACCATTTTCAGACACCTTTGTTCCCTGATACTAAAAAAAAATTTTAAAAAATCAGAACCTTCAAGAAACATCAAGTGCTAAATTGACAATTTATGGTTTTTAAGGCCAATAAGCATGTGTTGGTGGTGTGGGTTTTTTCCCTTTATAGTTCATCTTGCATAAAATCCAATCTTATTCAGTTTTCTTAAGTGCCCAAAAGGCAATAGCCTGGTAAGAACATGGTTGAAAACAGTAATTGAGTGAATCAGCTATGAATCCTAGGCCTGTGCTCGTCTAGCAAATACAGGGCATTACAGAATAATTGTCTTCACTTCGCAGTTACACCAAGAGCAATATTTTACAGATAAAGGCAAAAATACAGAGTGAAAAACCACCTTTATTTTCCAGCATTACTTGGACAAAAGCTCAAACCATGCTCTGTGAACTTTTAACAATTTTGCTCCCAATTTTGTACATTTACTATCAGGCAATTTCAAATCAAATCAGGCTGAAAGTTTTCACCTGGGCTATCAGATCAAAACTGATGGGATTTTTGTTACAAAACGTTTTCAATTACTTTTCTGAATTTATAAGGAAGAAAAACTCCTTCATTTTGGAAGCAGATTTAGATGCATGTTGCCAACTATAGTACCATGAGTTGAATATTTTTTTTTAATATGCTTTATTTTGAATTTTTAGGTAATAAAGTGACTAACCTTAGGGTCAGAGGCTTTCAAAAAAAAAAACAACAACAAAGGATATTTAAATATGAACATTAGCAATCTAGTACAGAATATTTCACAGCTAATTATTTGATCAAGCACTCAAAAAAGTTAGCAACATGCTGAAACCTTGCGACTGCATAGTGAACCTTGATGAGTGAAGCAATGGTTTCCATTTATACCTATTTTATTATATTGGTTTGAATTAAAATAGGTTGAAGGGATTGTATATCTGTATTTAATCTGCTGTAGCTATTCACAAAGCAGACACCCCCGTAGAACTAAGACAAAATTGGATTCTGACTCATTCATTCCTCCTTAAAGTTCATAAGGCAACAGTGTTGTGGTGGCTGCCAAGAGAGAGACCTGTTTTGAAGGGTGGGCTGCATGAAGACAATGTCCAAGAGTGCCTGCAGGTAACCTGATCACTTCGAAAATGTAATGGAAACAGTTATCTGACTCTTCTCACTGTGACAATGTGCACTCATCTACATCAATCGCTGTGAGAAATGACATTGTGTTGCAGGTTGGCACTGTATTGACACTACCTAGCCATAACTCAACACAGACTTTATAAACACTGAACTTATTCTGAAAGTATAGCATTCAGAGCTATTAGAAGATTGTGGAGTTCAAACAAATACACATACAGGCCTCTGCAACATTGGGGTCACTGTTTTAAGCCTGCCTCTCCACCCCAATTATCATGTTCTTAGACCACCTTTATGTTACACTGCTCTCTACTGGTATTTTACTGGTGAATAAGTGATGATTCTATATGCTGTCTGGGGATTACAAAGAGCACTTTTGAATGTTAAAACAGCGCAAGAGAATGATGCTTGCAGATGGTATGTAAGCATAACAAATACCTCTCAGGTCTTCATTTAGATCTTCTGGATATTTTGTTAATTACTGCTGAGAACCAGCCCTTATCAAATTTCAGGTTAACATATGTTTCTGTCTGCTTATACATATCATAGGCTCTGTAAGTACGTTTTCACACCTACCTCCCATTGCCTGCAATTGAGGCTTAGATTTTAAAATTCTCTTGGGGATTTTGTTCCCTCCGCCACCATTCTTCACCTGTAAAATGGTAACAGAAAAATTTCCATTTCCACCCTTTTGTAAAACTTAAAATTCACTCATTTAAAAAATGATGTGAACTTACAGAGTTTTACTGAACAGGCCTCTTCATTCTGAGAACATAAATACTCCATCTTCAACGTTTCTTCAGGAAACGTCATCTCTGTTACTGATTTCAGTATGCTGACTATCAGCTGTATGCTGACTACACTTGTTACAAAGTCTTGTGGCAAAAGACAGTAACAAAGTTTACCATTTACAGGAGATACCCCTCTGAAAAAAGATTTTAGTGAATATTGCTAAAATTGATCTAATCATTCTCTTGAATTCAGGCAATAAAGAAAAAAAATTTGTGTACAACACTAAGCATTTCATTAGGTCTTCAGTGTATTTTGCCTGCTTCTTTAACCAATAAATTATGAAGACATAGGTCCAATCTATTCAGTTTATTTAAACTTGATTTTTGATTCAAAGTTATTTGATTGTCTATAGTTATATATCATTCATCCAGTTTATATGTAGTCTATACCCTATTCATCTTCTTACTGAAGTGCCATTTTGTTACTGTGTTGTTAGAAATAATTAATGCTGCAGTAACGTTACAGCAACACACACATACTTGACACTAATGGATTTGTTTTCATTGCTTGTGGATATCTCTCTACGTGATCTGACAACTTAGCCTGAATTCAGTTGAAGAGTAGGAGTCGGTTCTACTACCAAGAACACAGCTCATTTATTTCTAATGATGTGTTTAATCAAAATATATTTGATATGATAGCTGAGGAAAGTAATACTGAATACAATGCCAGGGTCAAACAACTGAATATAATACAGGGTCAAACAACGGGCCAGAAAATATCCTTGCTCTTCATCCTGAAATGTGTATGAAGCAATTGTTTCAGACCATGAAAAGGCATCCCTAACTCATAATCCTGACCATGGAACTTTAAAATAGCATTTAGATAAACCATAAACTAAATGATACCACAAATAAACTGCCAGGATGTATTGCACACCCAAACAATTCTGAACCTAAAGATTAAAAGTTGCTGTAAGAACTTCAGAACTGCAGAAGCAACATGGATAAATTCCAAGATGTTACAGCTGTGTTTGTGCTCTTTGGAAAATATTTTGAGAGTTAGTATTATACTGGCAGTACATTCTGTTTATTTATCTCCAAGGACCAAGAGTTCTCCATAATAGAGAAAGATTGTCTATTTATAAGGTTAACAGTGCTTTCCCTTTGCAATGAAGTGACCTGGCAGCAGAGCAAAAGGCCTGGACCAGACCTGTGTGCAGACCAGCTAGTAGGAGGCAGTTGGCAGAAGCTGGATCCAGGATGAGATGCCTTGGAGTTGTCAGCTATGCTACTACTTGCATATTCCCTTGCAGGCAGGATAAGAATTAGCAGAAACTACTGAGAGGGCACAATGCTACAGTCTACTTCCTCTCTATTTTAACATTGTTCAAGCTGAAAGGAGGAAAGCACGAAGAAAACACAAGACTTCCATTGCAGTCTACAGAGCATATTTAAGTTCATCCTTACTGCACAAGCAGTGAAAGTAAAGGAGCAGGTTGCTATGTGATTTTTACAAAGGTAGATCTCAGCCAAGAAACTGAGAAGGAAGAGAAACTCCTAATCCTGCACTCGGTTAAGTAGACAACACCATATCTACACACATGCTAAATAAAATTCTAGATTTTAAAACGTTGGCAGGGCTTCTTTGGCCTTTTAGATTTCTCCCAGCATAACAGCTAGAGATATAAGCAGGTGGAAAGAATCAATTCTGTATGTTCTCCAGATACTGACGGCTTGCAAGTAACTTCAGCGAAATTTGACTGTTATGAATACTTCTCAATGGAATGTAGTAATATGGCACTAAAATATGACTTAAAATCCTTTAGTTTGCCCCCAAGTTTCTTTATTTTGGGTCCTTTATACCACAACTCATATAGCTAAGCAAATAATGCTGAGTTCTCCTTATTAAATGGTATAAAAATATTATAAAAGGAAATGATACATTATACTTTCCTATAGTATATGTCAAAGAAAAATGGATTCAGTTCTTAGGCATAATATTCTGTGAAGATGGTTTCCATTGTTCCCACCATACCTTTACACAATGCTTCCCTGGAGACTCTGGTCATTCATTCCCATTCATGTCTCATTCCAGCCAAAGGACAATAAGAACATATCTCACCTCTTAAACACTCAATATTTTGCAAGTTCTGCACTTTTTTCTTTCTTCGGATGAGAAATTTCTCAGCAGTTTCTCTAGTCATACTTTCAGCAACTATACTGTTGCACAATATATATGTCTCTGGAGCATTACAAGTAGAGTAAGGGACAAATCAAGAGTAAGCAAAGAGACCACGTTTTGGCTCTTAGCATTTAAAAGATGTCTGAAACATTGGCTTCATGAGATTCAATGGTCCAGTTTTTGGTGGAGACCCAGACTACATCTGAGACTGTAATTGCTTGCTGGATAGTTAATTGTCCATGAATACTGCAGGGATGGAAATGGATGGAAAGGCAGGTGCAACTTGACATGAATAACAGTACTGTAATGTTGATAAAAATACTTGTTTACAGGCAAATTAAAGAAGTTGACAAAACACATTTTCTGCTGATGTTGTGTGAAAGTAACTGGTTTCTAATGTGACTTTCAACATCCTTCAGGATGATACAGAGATTAGATAATTTTAAAATGTGCTAAAGAAAGTGTGGTGCTGGCAAAAATAGAAACCACCTGGCATGAAAATTCTGCAAGATGTTTTTAGCTACAATATTTTAAAAACAGATTAAAACAGGGATTGCAGATATGATCAGATACCCTGTCTGTTGGTTTTTTCTCGTTTCACCCCTTCTCTTGCTGGAACAGAGAATCACCCAGCAATCCATGTGCTATATGCTATAGCCTATGCAAAATTGATAGGACTATAATCATCATTTAGCCAGCTCTCCTCTGTTACTAAATCTTCTCATACTCAAGTATATTTAGAAATCTCACCTGCTGAAGTCACAGGCAAAGCTAAAGTCATACTTTACTGCAGACAAAATATATCTAAGGGATAAGACATGTCAGTCCATGATTAGGTTAGAAAGTGATTAGTGACCTCATCCACCTCCACTTGTGAATGCCCAAAGAGGGAGACCTTAAAAAGAAATATTGAGGCTGAGTTCATTCAAAGACCTTTCCAAAAGACATAGTGTATTGAAAATCAAAGTAGCCTTGGCTTGAGAATATAGACAAAACCAGAAAAAATAAGTGAACTGTCATTTGCATAGCAAAGGAAAACAATTCAGGGGACACTTTCATCCCCTTTCTGACGCTTGTAAGTGCGTACACAATGTGAACAATTCAGGCCAGAGTTTCATTCCCTCTCTGATGCTTATAAAGACACATACAGAATCCGAACTGTAAAACAGAAAACTGGGTTGGTTCCAGCTGCATCTTACAGTAAGGATGACCATGGCAACATATCCATTTTCCAACTATTCTACACACGGCATTCATGCAGAGACTCTGCAGTATTTTGTTTCGAAAAATAGAAGTGAAAGAATAATATGAGGGTGACTTCCTATTTTATTTTTGTAAGGAATTTTACAGTTTCTGAGACAGATTCATTACAACCAAGCTCAAAGGATTCAAATTATCATAGTTTTAAAAAGGTTTTGCCCAGAGGTCACAAAAAGTGGATTATTTTGACCCACTAACAAAAAGTCTTTCAGGGACTCACTGAACATACTTATTCTCTGATGTAAATTAGAGCAGCTTCAAAGCTACTCTAAATTCCACTTTGTCTGCAAAAGCCAGGGAAATTATGCCTGCCAGAGGCTGCTGCAATACAGTATACTCTGAGGATGAAAACAGAGCAGACAGCTAACCTCCTGCCTTTTTTCTGCATAGGGATTTATCTTACCAGTAGGCCATCTTAGCTGCTGAATTAGAACAATTTTTAGACTCATTTTTAATACATCAAATATACGTAATTTAGTGGTCCTGTACATGCAAATTTGTTTTTGAATAACAGCATAATAAAAGACTATATGGTGAGTGTTTTCTTACACTCATCTATAGAACACAAGTTGTTTAAAAGATGCCAGATCACAGCGGAAAGGAATCACTTCACCCCAGTCTCAACTGCACTGACATCTTTATGAAAACCCTGCCTAGCATTTGTGGCTGTGTGCAATGGTCCATAGCTCATTTCAGACTCCTGAAGAGCCACCGTAATAAGCAAGAAGAAATGTTTCAAAAACAGTCCTGGGTAGAGAAGCACCTGCACAGATATTGCCACAAACATTTGGTTACGCAGGTTTGGATCACTTCTACAGTGTTTCATAGCAACACCAGAAATTAAGATTTATCTTGATAATCTTTTGTAGAGACGGCAGTCTATGCTTCCAGGTTATGCCAGCTCCACAAATACAGAAGTAGTGACTGAGCAACGGATAAAGTACAGCTTCCAGGGATCCTGCCTGGCTGAATTCCCACAGTATACAGGGATTAGCTAACAAAATTATGAAGAAGGACCTAGGAGCTTCATCTTTCTCAGTTTCTCATAGGACCCAACAGAGCTCAAGGAAGCTGGAAGGGGTAAGCCTCCAAAAGGGATGAACTGCGAGCAGTATCAGACCTACCACTCAGGATTGTTCTTTCTTAATTCACATGGGAAATACCCTTTTTCACAAACAGTCCACTTACCTTCACCATGTCTACCAGAAAAGTTAGCATTGTAGCATTTTTAATCATGCTCTATGGGGAAAAAGTCTGAGTTCATAAAACCATGCCAAGCTTGACTATTTCTACAGAAGAATGTTGATCTTTTCAAAATGCAGTCTTTGAGGTGTCCAAACAGCAGCTGCTGTAAAATACATGCAAGCGCTGCTTGCCGCATCTCAGATGCGCAATCCTAAATGAAAATACAAAATTCCAAGCCCAAAGTGGCAGGTTGAATCCTAGGACTAGTCTACCCCAGCAAACAGAAAATTCAAGCTACAGCCTTGTGAACATTCATTTTGGACCACATTCTGATTAATTTACTTAACTTGAGCAGTGTCTTATTCCTCAAATGATTATGTTGAAATCAAAGTACAGTTTAACCCAAGTCTGATGTATTTTAACACGTAGTATATATATCTCCATGTACTTGTTACTACATCTCTGTTATATATATTGCTGCTAGGAACAGATGAAAAATATTTTTGACCAAGCTTTTTTGCCATTAGAATAAATACAATTTATGATATCATTAAGTTTTGATGTCATATCTTGACAAGAAGCTTAACTGCTGAGAAAAGGCTATTTTACAGCTGCTACTACTGGCTATGATTGTCCATATATATTTCCTGCTGGCAAATTAAATCCTTCAAAGCTGTCAAAGACACAAGTTATTGCCATTGGTTTGACAGTTTGCTGAATTTATAAGCACTAGATGTCACAAAACCTTTGCTGCTTATTTTCAAACTGCACTTGGTGGCAAAATACAGACTACTGACTATCTTTACAACAGATTTTTCACTAGGAAGGAAGGGAGCAAGCCTAGTAGTTGTCTTTGCCTTCAGAACAATGGAATGAGATAAACTCAGTGAACTGCTGGTACATAGTGTGAAATACCACGTGTTATGCTAGTCAAGAAAATGGAGTTGCCATCACACTCTCACTTCCCCCCACTTCTCAGGATCACATTTTCTCCTATGTGATGTCTCCACTTTTTTTTCCTGGTGATTATCTCCCAGTATTTTTAACCTTATTTTGCAATAACAATGAAGAAATAATGTAGAAGCCTTGGGGAAGACAATGCAGAGTGGCAATCAGAGAAAGCAAGACGCTTAACCACTACATAACTTACTCATTTTTATCTACGTTGTTCTATTACTTGGTGTTACGTATAGCTTCCCATGATGCAAAGTAATGGAGGAAGTATGCACATAATTTCTTTTAATGGATTATATTTACATGACTTCTCTCTAAGATAGTAAATTAGGAATGCTTTTGTGAAGGTCACCTTGTTAATGCAGTAACACAGAATACAACGGGACCAGCTGCCATCCTTTATTAGTATAGAGTGGAACAACAGCTAATAAAAAAGTCACAGTTCTAGGATGGAGGTCTTGCCCAACAAACAGACATATTTCTGTGCACAGCATGATTCTGCTAATAGCACAGACTCACACCTCACCATGTATCAACACAAGCCTCTAAGGACTAGATTTGCGGAAAAGAACAGAAATCACAAGTGAATCTTCAAAAGAGCTTGTTTTAAAGAACTGTCTTTAAGAATTGTGATGGGAATTACTGTATGCTGGCATTTTATTTTTTGTATGATAACCATCAAGGTATTCATGAAAATACAGATTTAGTTTTGAAAATTTGGCCCAAGTAAGTAAAACCCAAAAATGGGAGCTACTGCAAGAAACTGAACTCAAAAAGTTAATGAAAATCTCAGAAACCACAAGCTTTTAAAAAATATATCATTTCTTTTGGTAACCAGCACTTGGAAAAACTTCCTCTGAATTGTTCTTAAAACATACTTATTATTTGATTTATTTGGGGAAAATAGTTCATTTTGTTTGAAGTCTTCAATAATAACAGCTTAAGCTGCTCTGCAAAAAGCACCAAGTCAGGAAGCTGACTTGTATCCTGGACTTTCTTAGAATTTAACATTCTTTATAAAAATTAATTTATAAAAAATAAAGCCAAAAAAACATCCATGTAAAAGGCTCAGTGGAATTTTTTCCTCTTAGATAGATCAACTGACAATGCATACAACCGTATGCTAATAAGAATATCAGAAGAGATTATTTTATGTTGAACACTGTCTATGGCAGTCTTAACAATATCTTCAGGGAGATAATTTAAAGATGTTATTCGAAGTGTTATATAGATACATTGCTGAGACAGAAATTTTAATCCACACAACTCAGAGAACTTCCTAACCCAAGGCAAGTTCCCATAGCAACTGCAATTATACTACCTTCACATATGCATTATTGCCTCTTCTTACAAGATAACAGAACAGATAGCTTGGCAGTCAAACTCTACTGGGACATTGCTTTTACTACATTTGTAACTCTGATCTACAGCGTGCTACTATCCTCTGAACTTTTACAGGTTTTTTTGTACTCTACGAGTTACGTTTTATCTTGAAAGTCAGTAAAGCCCAGTTCTGATTTCACTACCACCACTATAAACCAAGACTGAAACAATAAAACCACGGCAGTTCAAATCTCACTGAAACATGTAACACACAGTAACATATAAAGCTTGTTACATACAGTTTTTGTGAGAATAAGCTGTTGCTAACTTGACGATGGATAAAACTTCTTTTTTTAAAATACCTATTATTTCAAGAGTTGCTATTCTGGAAATGTTAAGTTCCTCAAAATCAAACAAGACAAGGAAAAAAGTAGATTTATGTTTCTAGATGTCTGTGGGTAAAGGAAATTCTTAATAAAAGAGGAAAGAAAATATTTGGCTTTAAGCCCACCAAAAAAACTGCGCTCTGCGTATTACAGATTACCATAGAAACCTCAACTAAATACACTGGGATTGCTCATGTTTTTCAAATTTATTCTGAAATAATACATTTTCACTTGCATTTAAGAAGAAGTGGAATAAGTCCTCACATAATTCCACTGTATCTCCTTTAAATTTGGTTAGACAATGTAACCCTGAGCTAATAGTTTGGCTCAGGACAAAGAACAGTTGCAACTGCTGAAATCTTGATTTAAAAAAAGGAGAGAGAGATTAAGAAAGGATATTAGGATCAATAATACACTTTCACTTGCATTTAAGAAGTGGAATAAGTCCTCACATAATTCCACTGTATCTCCTTTAAATTTGGTTAGACAATGTAACCCTGAGCTAATAGTTTGGCTCAGGACAAAGAACAGTTGCAACTGCTGAAATCTTGATTTAAAAAAAGGAGAGAGAGATTAAGAAAGGATATTAGGATCCACCTAACATCCCAAGAAATATTATTTAAGCAATTTAAGAATAGGTATTATTCTAGGGTTTATATTCTGCCTTACCGAGTTAAAACCCCATGTTTTAACACACTGAAATATACCAGAGATCAGAGCTTTAAAGATACGTAAAGGTATACAGCTTCCACTGAAACCAGTACACATCACAAATCTGAATGTCTTCCATAAACTGGGCTTATTGACTGTCTGTGAGTGTGGTCAGTGGTGCTCATATACTGTCAAGAGACTATCAGAAGGACACTTAGTACAAGGATACTTAGTACAACAAAATGGAACTTTTTTCCCCTTATTCCGATACATAGGGGGAAAAAGACCAAGTATTTTGAACAACAGCAAGCTAGTAGAACTTTGACTATTATGTCTAGAAATTGAAAACTTTAGCTAAGAGCAATTGAAGGGTTGGCCGTTCCTAGAATACATGAAACAAATAACCTCCACTTTCTTGTTAGAGCAGCAGAGACTACCTGTTTCCAAATCCATAAAAGATATTTACAACTCAAAGCTATGCTAGGAACCATGTCTTTAACAACCCACCTTAAAGTTAAAAAAACCCCACCCTTCTAAATAGGGCATCATGATGGCTATGGTATAAAGAGCAGAGTATTGGATGACCATTGCTCTTTACCCAAAAGCTAAAAATCAGAATTAAATTTGAGCTGACTTAATATACTTCAGAACCCACACCTGTAAATGAAAAAAAAAATTATCCTGAATTATCTTACTAGAGTATTGTGTACATGAGCTCATCAGTGTTTACAGGTTTCAGGGAGGCTGGCTCAGAGCGCTGAGCAATTCACATCCTGCAAACTGTTCTGTGGGCCAGCACTACGCTCACTTGTACTGCAGTGCTGTTCAGGCAATCTTGCCCTTCTGTATTGGACACTCAGATAACTTCCTCTGGGTATCAGACTTTACTCTGCAGAAGTCTTTTCCAAACCTCGGCTAACCTCCATTGGGATAAAACAATCCCAAAACAAAGCAGGTAAGACAGTTTCAGCTGGGTTTTTTGCATTTTGGTTTGGGTTGTCTTTTTTTTTTTTAATGGTATGAAAAAAAATGTATTTGAGGTCTAATCAGTTCTCTACCCTTTTTAAGGAAAAGTGTGAAAAAATATCAGGCTATCACTAAGCCATATGAAAGAGTCTGCTATCTTGTATTTTCCCAGATATTTGCTGAACACAGAAATACCCACTCTCTTTCTCAGTTCCTTCCTTTGTGCATATGCCAAATGTTGGCACACAGGCTGCCCGAAGGGAATAGTATATCATCTCCGGAAAGTTGTTAACATAAGGCTGAGCATCTACCATGCCATTATTATGACAGCTTGCTCTAAAACTGAAGAGACACGCAGAAGGGAGGAAAAGTGCACAGCTCTTGTTTCTACCACATTATGTCTACTACTCATTCCTAAATATTAAGCTTACTATGATCTAGGATGCAGACAACTGACAAAGTACAGAACACTTCATCAATTTAGCTTGCTGTAGCCAGTTTTGCCAATTTTTATCACTGACAATTAGCACAATCTTCTGCACGGGCAGAATTACTAACCTCAATCAAAATACACATCACAGAAATGTCTTGCATGACACAAAAATCTCTCGGCTCCTCCCCTCCTCTGAACTGTGGCATCATTTGGATACAACTTGCAGAGATTTCCTATATTGGAAGAAACAGTAAGCTACAGCAAGAATCCATTCACTTAATATTGCTTGAAATGGCCAATCTGGATCAAACACAATTAGCAAACTTTCCCATGTCATTTAGTTATGTTATTTCTCCTTAATTCTTCTGCTTCATTGTATTCCCACCTCATAGAATTAGCCTGGAAATATTTGAAGACACATGACTTTCATAAATATTTTAAATGAAATATTAATGAATTACAGTTTCCATTAGCTTCTTGAGTATTCTCCCCAGAGCACCCAACTGCAGCCTTGAAATACCGAAGAACTCTTTCTGCTCTCATGCTGACAGTTTTTATCACAGCTATCCTCTGCTCCTTTCTCAACACTACAGCAATCTCATTAGTCTCTGGTATTCCCTGCCCTCTTTCTTCCTTTAATAGGCCCCAAAGAGATATTCATTTTAATTTCCTTTCTACCTCTTACATAATTAGAGAACCCATTATCTTCCATTCTGTGATTCAATAAAACCAAGAATGGTAAAAGCACAGTGTTTCTCTCTTATCAATACACAGATCTTTCCACCTTTTGGTATTGACAGTGTTTTTAAAATTGGGTTGATACATACATTTGACTTGGTTGGGTCAACTGCCATTTCTCTACCATTTGCCAAAAAACAACATTTGTTTGTAACTTTTATAAATAACTTCGATGCAAGGATTTCCCTATTTGGGATAGAGTGCCTAGTCAGAAGAGGAAAGCTAGTCTTAAAGATGGGACAGCCAGAAAGCCCTTTCGGCTCTTATTAGGACACCTGGCTTACATGTGAGAGAAGGCCAGGTCCTTTCCTCACAGGAATCCAGGCAGGTCATGGAGATGACTGTCCCTTTGCAGGTCCCTACCCCTCACGCTAGCATTTATTTTGTGATCACTATCTTTCTCTTTTATGTCCTCGGCACAAATGTCTCTGTTTTGTTCAGAAAGAAAAATCAAGGACAATAGGCTAGATCTGAATATATTTTACTTATTTGAGAGTCTTCTGGTTAGCTCACACATAAATCAAACCAGTTCCAAAAAAGATATTTCAGACACTGCAAAATGGTTGAGTTTAAAACATTACACTACATCGTTGGCGTTTTGTGCATGTTTGTTAATCTAGGAGTAATACAGTGATCAGTTGGAAGAGTACAGCCAGATGCCAAAAGGGATCTCTGCAAAAGAATATATCAGACTGGTAATATTATGTGCTTTCTGCTTCATTCCCATTATTTTTTATCTTACAGATTACCAATAGACTATAATATTCATAAGTTCTACAGAAAAAAAAAAAAAAGGGGGGGGGGGGGGGGGGGGAGGAACCAGAACCTGGGAAGAACGCTTTGTGTGATGAAGGAACCACAAGGACAAACTGAGCTAAACACCTATGGATGTTCCTGTACTACTTCAGACAATTTGGCTCCTCAGTAAATGATACTTCTTTTCTTCTTGAATAACATGGGTTATACTTGTAGTATGTAACCAACTTTCTCAAGTTTTTTGTTTTTTGAAGGATCTTACATTTTGAGAAATTAAATCTGAGGACATTTTCCTACTCTCTCCTTCCACATTACTCCAATATTGAATATGCTTAAGTATTTGTGTTGTTTTTTATTGCATTAATCAATTCTTTCTAACAGAGCTTTTTTAATATATGCTTGCACATGTTCATAAAACACTAACTACTTTCCTTCCAAAAACAGTAGTATGATTGCACAGAAAACCCAGGTGAAGCAATTAAATGATTCATCCAGAGTCACATCTGTGCCATCCTTGTCATAAACCAGATGTCAACACCTACTACCAAAAATTAAATTCACCACCATCGGCTCCAGACTTGATCAACAGCAAAAGTATTCCCCATATGTGAGTGAAGAACCACATATGCACATGTATTTACATATATCTTTTAATATATGCATACAAACTCATGTGTATATAAATATGCACTAGTCAATAAGGGGGAAGTTTTGGTTTATGATCAGAATGGGGGTTGACAGACCAAACATGAAGGCACTACACAGAGAGGGAATAAAGAGAACACATGTATGAATTTTAGCAAGTACCAGTATGATTGAAAATTATATTATGCTTCTGGAAATTGCCATTTGCTTTGTCATTCATTAGCTCTGGGTCTACTAATTTTAGCATTAGTATTATATGAGACTAATATCTCTTATACTTTTGATCATAACTTCAAATTATTAATGAGACAGATAGCTTTGGGAAAAGAATTTCCTTTAATTCATGTTTTTCTTAATAATATAGATAAATGTACTTCTCTAGAGTTTTTGATTAGTATTTCATTAAGATAAGAAAATTCACTAAACAAGCTAATTAATTACAAGGTATTCTTACCATTATATTTTACTAAAAAAAAAAAAATTTCTATTTCATCAACATTTTTGTGCTACAGAACATAGCAGAATATAATAACATCTTCACAACCCCTGATCCTCCTCCTGCAGGATAGAGTTAGTATGTCCAAACTGGAGGATGACCTGTTGCCTCCCCTCAATCCCACAGGCACTATGCAGTCATAATATTCATGCGGAAACCCTCTTTACTCCAGTAGATTTCCCAAGGCACAAAATATTACGTGCTCTGGATATTAACTGCTTCCCCTATTGCCACTTATTTTCATACTGCCTCCACATACAGAAAAAGCAGAATGCCAGCATCGTGGTTTTCAGTCTTTCACATGAAAGAGCGAAAGGCAAAGCCTTTCACATGAAAAGTGACATAAAAAGGAAATTGAGCACAGAGCAAAATAATATGTAATAATTCAACAGTTAAGCTTAATCAGGCTTTCTTTTTTTTCCCTTTTCCTTTTTTGAAGGAAGCTTTAAAAATTTCATTTGGCAAGTAAAAAAAACTGCTCCAACAAACTCTCAGCCTGTAGCTATTGCTTGCCTAAGATTCCGGAACCTTCTTAAAGAATTTGATTCCTTGACACCCATTACTTAGTCACTATCTACCCCTGGCCTGACATATAAAGAAAATGAGATAAAAAGCTTGTAATTGATTAGTATTTTGTAGCAGAAATGTGACTGAGAACACCCACAATATAAAGCCCTATAGGAAGGCTATCAGTACAGATGTGCTGATGGAGTTGTGCCCCCTAATATGAAGGAAAGAAATCAAATAATATGTGCTTCAGAGTTTGTTCACTGTTTAACTTGGTTTGAGCCATTTCATAATGAAATACTGCATGCAAGTAAAATCATGTACTACTTGCCCTTGTTTTGATCTTTTAATTACCTTGCACTTCTCAGAAGACAATTTTCACTGTAACAAACTGATTTGAAACACTGATGAAAGACTTTTTCTGCCTTCCTGCCTACAAAAAGGGTAATACTGTAACCTTGACATTAGCTTATTGAAAAAACAGTTTGCACTCAAAACTAAGTGCTATGCTTTGTGGAAACCAATATTAAAAAATTAGAGAAATTATGCATACATTTGTTTCTTCTTCCCTTGGAGATTATAAACACCCTGAGGCAGCTCATTTTTACTGAGTGTTTGCTGTCAAGAAGCAATGAAGCACAAATGGAAGCCAATTGAACTTAGCAATTTGTTTACCCAGGAAGACAACAGCTGGAGAAAAATGGAGTATTTTAATAATTAGCCAGTCGTATTAGATAAGGGACAAACTGATATATGATCTAGCATTATAATAAGGAGACTTCCTTTGGGGGATTATAGAGAACTAGTAATTATCTTCCTTGAGGATCAAGGAATTTACTTCCCCTTATCTGAGGACGCTGGAAACTATGAGTAGTCCAAAATATCACTCCCTGTCTGTTTTTTTTCCAAACCTTCAGGCAGTACAGACTTTACAGTTTTATACTTCATTGATCAGAAACCATTCCGGTATACCTACTAGTCTCTATCTTCTCCAGAAGCAAAGCTTCATAAACCAGAAATTGTTTCGTGTTTAGATATTATGTATCTGGAGAAATTAAAATTTGTGTTATCAAGCATGTATTGCTTTGATACCTTCTTCCCAATTATCTCTTGGGAATTCTTAAGTTTAAATAAAACTTTACTAATACATAAAAAGTAATTTACTCAAATAGAAACTGTGATTAATCCTAACATGTTGTGCAGCTCAATTATCCACTACCCCCTGGTACATACAAAAAAAAAATATGTATTTCTGCATTAAAACGTCTGCATACAAAAGACTTAATCCAAAACCTGCTGCAGCAAATAGAAAGCTTCCTAATGCCACCACTGGCTTTCAAATCAGAGTCTGTCTTGCAGAATGACAGCTTGAACTCTCATGGATAGCTCAGTAGATTTTTAATGTTCTGTGAGTTCAACTGAGATTGATTCTACAAGACGTTTTAGACCCTTGGCTAAAGTGACAAATTTTCTTGATATGTAGTTAGAAAAAAATCAGAACTAGAGGCACAAAGACCTGAAAAGCATACAGAGGAGGTTGTAGAAATTACTACAGGACAAGCATGCTGAAAAAAAATAATTGTTTCTTACCCTTATATAACAATATGCTTTGTATTGATTTCAGTAACTGACTCATCACTGGATAAATTAGAGAATGAGGACCAGCTCTAGTTGGAGTCTATCCTTTAGTCTTCAAATTTAAGGCCACTCAATTTCTGTTCAGCTTCCTATTTTTGCATGGTTATAAACGAGAAATAGACCTAATAATACACTGCAATGCATTAGGCCAAAGTTACTGCTATGAAAATTTGGATGTTCCTTAAGTCAGTGTTTCCTCAGCTGCTCCATACCCCATCAGCCCAACTGTTCTCTTGTTCCAAAAATCCCACAAAATTCAGCTGAAAATCACAGGCAGACAGAGCAGCAGAAATTGCTGTTTCCAATTAGGCAAAGCTCCTAGGAAGCAAGTCTCACATCTTTGTTGAACTAACAAATGCTAGTCCATCCTGCTTTCTTCTAATACATAATTACTGTATTCCTTGTTATTACTGTTGTTGCATCTTCAGATCTGACACCCTTACCAGCAATTTGTTTTTTATGTGAAGATGCAGCCCTACGTGTCTGACAAACACTAGAGAAACATAAGGTATCCCTGAGTAGCACCCCTATTTTACCGACACTGCAGTTGTCGGTTTGGAGGGAATAACTTAAGCAATTTTGTGTTTATAGAAAAAAAAAAAGAAATACCATAAGTCTGCCAGTTTTGGGAAGCAGTTGCATAATTCATACTAATTAAAATCTGGTATTACACAGAAGCAGCTGTAGTTAATAGTTGCTAAACCACTATCTCCACAATTTTATTTGTGCAGTCTGTCATACAACACAGATGACAAGGCTTTATGACACTTATGGTTAAACTAATTACAGCAAAACTTTTTTAAAAGCTGCCTCTGGCTTATATGCTTCATGATAATATAACCTCATTATTTTCTCCATTTTTTCATTACCAGTCTTGTTATAAATGTATTACGGAAAGCAGTTCAACTTTTTTTCTGCTGATAAGCCAGTGTCCCACTTAAACTCCTATCTTCTTATCTAAAGCTAGTCAAAGGCCAACAGCCTAATCTAGTTTACATCAAATCACTTCCTGCACAGCCTGGAATTCTCACCATCTACATCCATGTTCTTTCTGTGACCATTTTCTGTGAGTAAATTGGAAAAGAGGCAGGAGCAACATTGACAATGAATTATAAACTAATGCAACACATTTTTGAAAGTTAATCTTGAAAGAATTTGTACCAGAATCCTGCTTTTATGAAGCAAACTCCCATTCCCATAAATGTTACTGGTATCAAATATATTATCACAAAGTCTGAGAACACTGAATCCTCATTTCTCTGCAGATCAGGAACGAATTAAAAAAAACAAACCTGTTCATGGGTAATTTGTAAGCTGAAAAGAGGACAAATACACCAAATACATTGTGTTCACCATAAAACACCAGTGTCTCTAGTTGTTACCAAATAATTTATGATCACCAAAAAGAAAGATATAATTTTAACGTCAACCCAAGTGTGACCTCCTGTTCCTGCAAAAAAAGCTACAAGTGTTTCTATTCAACAAAACAGAAAATATCAAAAAGGCACCAAACTAAGTTTAACAAGACACCTAGGTTCCAGGATTTCTAGAATTTACTATTTAACACATTCAGAGATTCATCCTGAAGGTCTGTAAATACCATTCTTCACTTTATTAGGACCAATTAAACCATGTTTTCATACTTATGAAAACACAGAACCAACTTCAAAGAAAAACACCAGCCCTGTAAAGGAACTTTTTCTTTTAAGTTTGTGTAATTGATAAGTCCTCAGATTTCTAGAAAACTACAAGAGATTAACTCTTGGTAAATAGCTGATAAGATATGAAATTTGTGCAATATGAAGCAAACAGAAGTTTCAAATGTTAGTTCAGCTCCCACTGAATTATTCATTGTGAATCACATTCTTGTGAATTTAGTCTCCTCTCTTATCACAAATTCTCCAGGAATTGAACATAATTTTATTCAAACATTCATTACCTGCAAGTATTTGCTGAATATTTTATGTCAACAAATTTCAGTCCTTGGGATGCTTGTAAAATCTTCACTCAGTACCATATTACCTTTGTTTTTTCTGGAATATTTGGCCAACTTAATTATATAACAATGTTTCTAGTGCTCTTGATTGGATAACTAAAATGGTTTAAAAAGAGAATAACAAGTGATGAAGACTGAATAGCAAATAAGGAAGCGCCAGAGCAGATTTGGGGGGGGTGGGGGGGGGTGGGGGGTGGGGAAATCAAGCAAACATTTAAGGCATAGGTATGAGTGGAACACTAATATGTTTAAATTTAATCACTGCCTCACTTGAGAGTCATTTGGTATTTTTATGTCTGTCTACTTCTTTACCTCCAACTTTTATAATGGTCTTGAAGTTGTATTTTCAAAGGTGCTTACGTATCTGAAGATGAAAACAAGTTTAAGAAAGGATTTACACATGCATATAAAACCCTTGATCTGAAGATGTTTTTGAAAAACCTCATTTTGAGCTTTTTCACATCACTGGACACCAAACAAGCTTAAAGATCTGATCCTTCTGTGTGTCCTACACCTCACTGGTGTATAATTATTTGTATTTGATGATTAATAACAGCTCTATTGAGATTATTTGGGGAATTTAGTTAGCTTATGCATAGATAGGATAAACACTGGGTCTTGAACCTCTACAGACTGGCACAGTGCTGAAAAAGGAGAATGAAGTTCTGCCCAAAATATCAGCAGAATACAACAGCTCAGTTCGTTGTCTTCAGTCAGACCAAGATTTGACTAGCAGTCAGAGGGAGACGGCATGTTCCTCCTGCTATTTTAAAATCAGTTATGAAAAATAAGTTGAAAGGATAAACTGGAAGAATCTCACTACACAAGACTTCTCTTGAATATGGAGTAATTGATGCCTCTGATGGCAGAAATCGATCTTTATCTGCTTGATGAAAATAAATTTAATTGAACTACAGTAGGCATCAGTTGAAAAGATTATGATGATGCTCTTTGTTTCTCCCCAAGGTATTCTTAAGCGTAAGACTAATTCTACATGGAAACAGCATTTACGCTGACTTTCTCCAATTACATGACAGCTGGACTAAAAGGCATATTTTACCAAGCAAGGCATATACTTTATATAAAGTAAAACCCAACACAAACATTTCAAGTTTACACAAGACATTGCAGCAACCCATGCATTAACACATTGTTACATTTCTCTGAAGTTCCAAGAAGCAGCAGTTGCCTATGAAAACAGTGAGAGAAAGGGGGTGCATTCAACATTTCGCTTTATCTCCTTAAAATCGGGTCATCCTTCTAATATTATAGAACCCTGTTTTAAAACCTCGGTCACAAGCTCCCTAGAACCAGGCACAATGTCAAACTAGCAGAATAAACTCCTAAGTCAGAAATACAGTCCTGGTCTTATACTGTAATATTCAGTAACAAAGTTCGTAAGCAGACATTTACATTCTCCAGAAAATACTGACATGCTTTAATTTCATTTTGCTTTGAGTCAGAATCGGAATTAATGTCTTTAAGACACACATTTGAATAGAAATTAGTTCTCTCTAATGCTGGGGCATTATACCTCAGTAACACTGAAAAACTACTGAACTTCGTATATCAGCTATACCTGTGATATCAAACATGTAAAAAAGTGAAACAAGTAGTATATTAATAACATACTTTAGAATAAAAACCTAAGCAAAGCGGTCAGGATGGAAAAAATATATTTAAACTTTTAAAATATCAAAACGAAACACGTTTGCAGCCTCTATTTTGACTTTTTATGTAATCCTGTGACTAGTTTCAGTTTAATAAAACTGCATTTTCTGAAGACTCTGCTTAAGCTGAGCCAGCACAGAAAGCAAACTTTAGAATTAAACAACTTTGAAAACTCCCTGCTACCTTCTGTAAGACTTTATGTGGCCACAATGGCAATTGCAGAACCTCAGCATTTCATAAGAAGGATGGAAAATGAGCATACAGAACTGAATTCCAGTAATACCTGCAATCCAAATACATTGTTGCATTCAAACAATATATTGACTAGGCACTCTACAAATAGTTCAGAGGAGGAGGACATGAGAGATGTACTCAGAAGTGATTAAAGCGTTACTCGAAAGTAACTAGGAGTACTGGTTTAATAGAACTTCTGTTGATGCTGACTTTCCAAATTAAATCAATGTCACATATTAAATTACTATTCGGAGAATCCAAATAATATTGAATGACTATTTATTGGAAACCAATAAGACATCAACACAGGGGCACTTATGATCATTAAAAGAATACCTGTGTAACAGAGCCAAAAAAAGGGCAACGTGATACAGCTGCAATGCTGTGAAATACATCAGTGGGATTTAACAGCAAGAAAGAAGAAAACCCTAGTTTTTCTATTAGCTTTTGAAACTGAGGTATGGATACTTGCTTAATTGAAAATTTGCAAATTTTCTGTCTACATGCGAGTAAAAGACTAGAAATTATAGTAACTGTCGAAGAGAGTAAAATGAAGAACATGGAGAAGGTAGGAGAAGGATGCAGAAGAAATAACTGTGAACATTGTAGGCAGCTACAGGGAATGACAAAGCCTCAAAACAGCCACAGGAAAGAAAACAGAAGGTTCTTCAGTGTGATGCAAAATCATAACAAAGATGAAATTTTAGACCAGAAAAAATCACACACCGCATAACTAAGTGCTAACTGGAGTAATCAGCGTAAATCCAAATAGGTATACAAGAAATTACAATGAATCAGTCATTCCTTCTGTGTCCAAAAAAGGCTGAACATGCCATTTCATTGCTGTTCAATGCTGTGCTCCTTACAAACAAAAGGAGCTGGTTTTCCTTCTGTTTATGGTCAACTTCCACTGCAGTTCCCAGAGTTACAGAAATCACATACAAGTATGCATGAGAGATGGATGGATATGAATTGACACACGTTGACAGAGTGAGTCATATTCTGTGTCCATAATGTTGTATTGTTTTCCTGAACAGAGTTTAATCACAGGATCTTTTAAATATGGACAAAAAGAAATTCTAAAAGAAAAAAAATCATTGTGTCATTTCTAATAATGTCCTTATTTATTTCTTCACTGCCATTTATCAGAGGACCCTGTAAATAGAGATAAAGGAACTAATTAAAAAAAAAATCATACAAAAATGCTGAACAAATAAGGACATTATTAAATAAAACACAATGGGTTTTCCTTACTATTCTTTCTTTCTTCATGTTTATGGTCCTGTAATAAATGGCAGTAAAGAAAGCAGGACCTTTAAATACACACAGATAGAAGCAGCACAGGGGAGGATAGCTAAGCTTGCTGTATGAGCTTACATATTAACCACTGTAGCTTCCCATATAGTATAACAGTCACTGTCAACCACTTCATCCTGAGTGTGGCTGTACATAATAGATTTTCAAAATTGCGACATCATTTTCATCTAACAAATATTTCTTATAGGCTACTAGACAGACTGCATTGTCAATGCTTAGGGCATTCATACCAATTGACTTCACTCGTCAGAAAAGAGTGAATCATCCTTTCCTACTGTCCTGGTTTCAGCCAGGATAGAGCTGGTTTTCTTCACAGAAGCTAGCGTGAGGCTAGGTTTTGGATTTGGGATGAGAAAATGTTGATAACATGCTGATGTTTTCAGTTGTTGCTAAACAGTCAAGGACAGTCCAGCTTCTCGTGCTGGCCTGCTAGCAAGAAGGCTGGGGGTGCACGGGAAGCTGGGAGGGGACACAGCTGGGACAGCTGACCCCAAGTAGCCAAAGTGATATTCCATATCATATAACGTCATTCCCAGTACATAAACTGGAATTAGGCCGGGGGTGGGGGGCAAGAACTGCTGCTCAGGGACAGGCTATTGATCACCAGGTGGTGAGCAATTGCTGTATTGGGCATCACTTGTTCTTGTACATTCCTTTGTTGATCTTCTTATTGTTATCATTGTTGTTTCCTTCTCTCTTGTTGTCCCATTAAACTGTTTTTATCTCAACCCACGAGTTTTTTTCCCCAATTCTCTCCCCCATCCCACTGGGGGAGGGGGGACTGAGCAAGCATCTGCATGGTGCTTAGTTGCAACATGTACCTCATCATAAATGATTAAATGCAACCTCAATTTTATGCCCACATACTGGAAACTAAACTTACTCTTAGTTTCTTACACTTCTATCCCATCTAATCACAAACATATCACCCTTACGAAAATCTGCATCTTTTTGAGCCTCCCCTTTACCATATGACTTAAATATGTGCCACAAAGTATTTCCACCAGGTTTCACATTGTTGCATTTAAATCTCATTTAGCATCCCCTTTCTATGAATTAGAAACACTCAGATGACTTTTCAACCCCAGGTAAGAATTACTGTCACTTCATTTTAGTTTACGTCTCCAATCTAAGCACTGAACTCACTGTAAATCTAAATCTTCACAGATTCTACAATATCTCTTTGGACACAGAATAAAACACCTGTATACAGTATTCAAGGTGACAAGATATCACTGATTTCTATAATAGACCTGTATTTTCAGGGTTAATTTGTAGCTTTTTATTAATAAAACATAACACCTTCTGTGATTGTAACTGACAATAAGCAATGAGGAGATACACTTACTGAATTACATTAAAGTAATGCCAGCATATTTTTCCCTCAGTGGTTGTAGATAATTGAATTAAGCTGTTAATCAGTAATTTATCAGGCACACGACTGAAAAAAATACAGAAAGACAGAATATGAATACATTTAACATGAACATTATGGCTGAGATTTTCAAAAGCAGTACAGTTTTTTTCCAATTCCATGGCAATTGATAGTAAAATCCCTATTGATTTCAGAGCGAGGTTTGAAAACCTCCCTTAAAATTCCACAATAAAACAATCTTCACCAAGATTTCCTTAACTGAAACAAACTTTAGATCACCATCAATCCTCATGCAGAACTGCAGACATCCCTGTTTTAAAGCAATTCCTCTAAATTAGACTGCATACAGATCAAAGCACTATAATTAATATCTCTGAAAAATACTGAAAAAAATTAATAACTGTTCTTGTTTCCAAATTAACTTACACCAATTTCACACCACTTCTTGTTTTGCTTTAAACTAATGGCAAAACCAAGAAAGCAAAAGGCAGAGGAAAGACTGTATTGTTAGTACAGGTTTTGCCGTGCTTCATGGTCAGATGTGCGTCACTGGCACTACTGAGTGGCCTTTGCACTTGTTGGAGCATACTTAGAGCAGGCAAGCCCTGTATCAAAAAAGCCCTAACAATTACAATGCTATAATTAGAATGCAAGAAACATCTAACACAGCCGATACCACCACCCACTACCCCACCCCAAGGAAAATCAAGCCCATGCTTTGCCTGTGGGTCTTAAAGCAACTACTCATACCTCCACAGAGTGAAGGCCAAGGTTACAGTTACTTTGGAATAAATAATCAACCTCAGAGAGAAAAAAATATATATTTTTTTCTAACATACAGATGCATCAGTTAAGCTGTCATAGCATCACTACGTCCTTTCTGCCACCTATCAGAACTTTGGTTTTGAGATCAGTGAATACGAGCAGTGCCTTCTCAACAGCCGTATGCGTAAGAGACGATACACACATAGTGTCCTAGAGTCCTGAGACTAACTGCATATGCAAAAATTCTGCCCTGTTGGCTTTGCACAGTCAGCCCACTGCATAATACAATATGTATTATTGTACATGCAGTGTATGTACAATACATGCCATATCTGCTGCGTATGAGCAGACCAGTAATGCAGCAAACACCCCCAGAGCAGTAGTGTGGCCATATTCAGCAACTATGAGGCACATGGACTAGCTGACCTTTACAGGTCCCTTCCAACCCAAACCATTCTATAATTCTATGTTGAACTTGACCGTGCACACAAAAAATAGCTCATGCACAGTATATCACTGGATTCCTACTCTCTTCAGGGGAAATATATTTATTATTCTTTATGAACAATTCAACCAGCCTTACATTAAAAGACAAGTAAATGGCTAAAGTGGTCAATTTGCCACTATACTTTCACAAGAAGTGCCTGGGCATACAAAGACACAAAACACATTGAATGAGGGAAACCAAAACAATTTATGACACAGGAAAGTGATATCATCTGATGATTCATCTTCTTGCACATTTCCTCGTTAGCTATATTTCACAACACACCACTGATCTTACTGACTATGTATTTAGTGTGAACTGGATTGCAGCCTGCTTTTATGTAGGTATGAGAGAGTAGCAGAAAAGATCTCTTCTTTTTATAGTTGTATTGTGTACTCTTATCATCGTTCCTACATTCAGGTGTGAGTAGGTTCTCCTCCTTTCTCCTACACCAGGACAAAGTCTCTGAAAAGAGTGCAAAAAGGAGGCAGAGCAAGGGCACCACATCTGGTGTCTGCAGCTACATTGCTCAACTCAGCAGAACAGAGATGCTGCCTATGACAGAATGGGCCTATGAACGTAAAGCACCTTTTTCAGAGCTCTGTATGAAATCAGGGTGCTACCGCATTTCTTGCTATCCTGGCTGACAGTGAGATTACTTTTCTTCCAAAGAAGTAGAAGGCCGATGTGCTCAGAAGAGAACATGGAGGGACACGACGTTTGTTTGCAGGACAAAATACAAAGCTTTGTATATGTACAGAGCCCCTTCCCACAAACACTTAACTTTTTCATGGGGAGATGAACGTTTCTTTATGAAAGACAATGCGTGATAAAAATTGCTCGCTAAGGTCGTATCACTTCATTAAGGAAACTACAAATGGAGAGCCACTTAAATATACACAGTAAAGCCACTTAAATATTCACAGCATGCCTGTTTCATAAATACAAACGAGGCCTCCAGTGGGCATCTATCTGCATATAAACGTTGTCTGCACAAATAAGATTTTTGCTTTATATTCTACAAATCTGCATTTCAGAAATTTATTGTAGAATTTACTGGCTACTAGTGAACAGTGATCTGGAACTAAGTTATTTTTACCGTCTATAGTAACAACATTCCAGCTATGGCACTGTAGACTTATTCCAGTAGCTGTGAGGAGAAAAACTCAAAAAATACGAGTAAGGCATTGCAGTTGGATAAGTAATTAGCATTCCATTTTACACGTGAAACTGCACACCATTTGGTCCAACTCACACTGATGGAAATCATGGGCAGTGCCAACAAAGCCAGCAGAATTGCACTAATCTAAAGCTAATGCAAGTAAAAGAATAAGACTCAACATCTGGAACATGTACTGACCCATTTGTGTATGCTCAAGAGCCTACTTTTATTATCCAGTGACTGTCCCTGAAGTCTCCTTTCATAATGTTCAACCTTGCAAGCAGAGAAATCTCTTTAGTTTAAGAGCTTGATGGTAAACTAATAAATAATAAAATCTAATAGAAAAATACCCAGGAGCAAAACTTCTGAGCCTTCAAAACTCTTCCTTTTTTCCCCGTCCCCCCGCACTAAACGTTTCATTTGCTTCCCAATCCTGCCTCCCTGAAAAAAGAATAAGCATCAGTAAAATGAGCAATAGCTGTTTGCTGAGTTTCAGGTACATTCAGCAGTCCATTGCACCAGGAGGAGCGCTCCCCAGCACTGATTGCATTACCCCTAAGGAGACTTCATCAGGTGGTTCTGACATGGCATACAGCAGTGGCAAGAAATGTTGCATGGCAACTACTGCAGGTTTTGGAACTGCAGAATTTTGCTTGTTCCAAATTTTCACAGAAGCAATGCTTAGAGTATTTAAGCAATCCCGTTATCATGTCTTTGCACGCTTGTCACGCCCTGCCCCAAAACGATTCACATGTAGGACCAAATGAAGCATTAAACTCAGTCTCCTGCTACAGTTTGCAAAACTTATCCCCATTCGTAAAGCAAAGAAATTTTATTTAATAGCCAGGAAGGATTCTGCCCCTACTACGCTGACTACAAGGTTGTTCCAGGACCTAATTTCTCTGATTGTTAGAAACATTCATCCAGTTTCCTACATAAGCATAGTAATGAATATATTATTTATATCCATTTTTCTTCTGCAAGAAAATCCTGAAGTTGTTTTTACTGTGATTCCCCCTGCTGCAAGAGTATAATGAATTTACTAAGAGATAGGATTTTGCTTCCTGTTTGCGGAGCGGGTTTCAGTTAAGTACTTGGAAATCTCCGAGGATCTGCAGGACTCGATGTTTACTGCTTACAATGTTTGAAGTTCTGTGAAATGTCCATATTTCATCAGCATAAAGCAATATGCTCTTCCTGTGCCAATCGTGGGAATGACATGGCAATTGCAAGTTTCTAAGCCAGCCTAAGGTTTTTTGCCATGACATATACTTGACACAAAAAAAAAACAACACATACCTTTTCCTAAACTATTATCTGCAGCTAATAAACCTCTGCCACATCAATACAAAACTGTACTGAGTTAACCGCGCTATATGCAATTTTGCTGTGATTTTGCTCATCATCTCTATCAGTCCTTTGCATCAGAGCACTGTTAGGCAATTTCATTGACACAGAGCTCAGTTCATTAAATAAAAAGAAGTCATGTTTCACATTAACATACAGCAAGTAGGAATTTTTCACAGCCAGAAATATTTTTTTTTCCTTATGAAATCACAACTGGTATTTTCTTAGCACACTGAGCATCTTCAGTGGACAACAGCATGTACAAAACAGGAGCAATTAAGAATCAGGACAAATAAAGCAGAGAAAACCATAATTAAAATCCTTTCCTGCTTTCTATTTGAAAAGATAACCTAGAGACAAAAATCAAATATCATGGTACATCTGTAGTCTTTTTGAGCAAAATTCTCACTGAAACCAACACAAGACTTTTCAGCACAGCATGTGCACACCTTTACATTTTCAAGCAGCAAAACAGAAGCCTTGAAAATGGAATTGATTGGTCCCTACTGAAGACTATGCTTGAAAAAATTACCTAAATACATAATTGCATCTCTAATATGCTACTGATATTCCCATGTCCAGTGTCTCAGGTAAAAAAAAAAAAAAAAAATTCATCGACGATCACAGCCACCTTTTCAGCTTTGCCCAATGCTACTGTGACCAGTAGGATTTCTAAAGCAGCCTTTCACCACCATTCCTGAAGCAAGTGGAGCCTCAGCAACTTCACAAAAAAGGAATCATCTTCACTTCTAAAAAGCCCTAGCAGTTTTAACAAAGGACAGGAATTAATTCTTTTACATTCTCAGAAAGACTGTATAGACCGAGTTCATCATTTCACTTCCATAACGTAAGACTTCCATATCCTATTAGTAATATTCGCAGCACATTAGCAACTTTGCTTTCTTTGTTATTAGATTTAGGGCTAAACTCATCCAAAAACACTTGCAATAAATTGACAGGGTTTGGGGTTTTTTTTGCATTATCTGGCTATTTCAGTGTTTCTCCATAAGTATGTAACTATTTATGTAACAGATTTTACAAATAATTTATATTAATGTCAGAATTTCGTTATTATAACAATGCAGATTTATATAGATAACCACAGGTTATAATTTTGTGTAAATCAAACTAAGACTACAGACGAGAAACAGTGGTATTTCCTACCATGGGTAGCACAGAATGTTAAAATGTGAAGGTGATTTTGTATTATCATTTCAATAGATCACTGCTGGTAGGTATAAAAAAACCAAACAAACAAAAAACCACACCCTCAAGCAGGGACAGGCACTAAGTCCTGCCAGGCCCCTAGTTATAGGTCGTTAGGTGGATAAAGAACAAAACTGCTGAACAGTGGA
>NW_010510064.1:0-7789 GCF_000687285.1 Phaethon lepturus
CAGGTTGGAGGGGGCTCTGAGCAACCTGATCAGAGTTGTCCCTGAAGATGTCCCTGCTCATTGCAGGGGGGTTGGACTAGATAACCTTTGAAAGTCCCTTCCAACCCAAACTATTCTGTGATTCTGGAATTATGTGATATGGTTTTAATTATTTTTTAAGATCAGTTTTGAAATGAAAGTGGTCTTGAAACAACTACTTTTGTTCTGAAGAAATACAGTAATTCTTTTTGCTAAAGCCAGAAATTCTCTCTCCTTGATTTTGAGGAGAAAATTAGAGAAGAGAGAAAAAGGAGTAAAAAAATAATGGAAGTGGAATATCTTTGAATAAATCCAGAAGTTTCACAGTAAAAATTCAGCTAATATTGCTAAAGTTCTTCTAAGAGGTAGCACATAAAATTCTGTTTGTCTGGAAAGACTGTATTATAAACCAAATTATTCTGCCACTGCTAGTGGTTTCTATAGTTTTAAACTTTTATTTGAAAGAAGTAGTAGTTCACAGCTGATGGGAGGTCTTCTCAAACATGAAGAATTAAAGTCTGAACTCTGACAGCAAGCTTTTCTCAAAACAAGTAGAGTAGGCTTCATCTTGCATTACTTTCAACTTGTACAGTGTAGATAGTTACATCTGAATTAGACACCCTCACCTCCCTTTATAAGCAGTGCAGAGAGATAAGTACAGTTTGTCTCACCCTGAGATAAAAACATGAAATTATTAGGTGAACTGTTCACAAAAAATTTTTCCTCCCCAGCTCCTTACAGAATTAATTGTCAGGCATAGACTTTTACTTTATAGACATGCGCAATTCAGTTTAATAAATCCTCCTGTGATGTTTCTGGGGTTTCTCAAAGCTGTCACAGTCTTCTCTGTGTTCTGGGCCTCTTCAGGAGTAGCCCACCATCCATCGCTGCTGTGGTGGGGGGATACGGAGCCTAGCTGGCCGGTAGAGCTGGAGGCACTATGCTGTTTTCGGCTGAGCACACCTTCATAAAAATTAGGCTGCTGACCTTGGTAGACCCAGAGTAGAGTAAAATTTGTAGGATAGAGTAATATCTCTTTAAATAGTTTGCAAATCTGCTACTGATTATTACCAGATCTCGTGTTTCAGGAGCCTCCAAGATCCAACTGGTTGACAGGTGATTATGCCTTGTGTTTTGCATATTTTCAATAAGGACTGTTATTCTGATCCCAGCATGAGCCTCATATTAACTTTGCTTAAGGAGAAAAAAGAATCAACATCTATGATGTTCGCACTAACCTACCCCCTCACACCCCCCCCAGTCCCCCCATCTCCAAGTGAAGTGACAGCATCAGGTTTAGTCACTGGCCTGGCAAAAGCACTGTGGCATGGCTGACAAATTTTCTTTTCAGTATAACAAGAGTTATTTTTTCATCAACGAATTCTCTTGTTATCGCTGTTTATGAAGGTTTTGTGACTGTATACGGTTCAGAAATGGAAGTTGGTGGAAGCTGGTTTCACAGGTCTCTGGAATTCCTCTAGCTTTGCTTCCAAAGGGTTTATACTGCCATACTCGTTAGCGTTCTTCACAGATCTTAAATTATTTCCATTCCGTATTGCACTACGTTAAAGCATACTGAAAGAAAATCCCACAGGTTAGGATAAAGGAACAAGGATGGCATTTCATACTTGCCTGAACACGGCCGAGTTGGGGCAAGGCGATCGGCAAAACTCGGGGCGGCATGGCGGGAGGTAACAGCTGGTGGGAAGAGAGCAAAGGAAACCGCTGCTGTAGAAAAGACCAGGCTGAGCGGAGCAGCAACAAAAGAATTTACTGACCGATAATGATGTAAATAATGTGTGACAATGAAGAAGAGTGAAGGACACAGGAGAACAAAAACTGGCTGAGAAGCAGCACATCGTCTTTTTATCAGGGGCCGTTAAGGTGAAAGCAGAGATCCTGGATCGGGGCTTTCAGCCGCCGGCTAGAAAGTTTCTCAGAGGGACTGTTGCCAGAAAGGCAAGTGACAGCTACGTTTGTTGCCCTAAATGCAATTAAGATGCCCCTAAACGCAAAATGTCTTTTTGCTACTGGAAAAATAAACATGATTTGTAAGATACATATCTTAATCTTACAAATTACTTTATGAAATTAATGGTTTAATTCAAAGAAGTCATGAGGATTTTACGTACAACTGCTAATGTACAGAATTTATTTTAATTTACCAGTTAACCTTCGATTTTTATGGTCATACAAATTATAATAAATGTAATTATGGTTAAACTATTATAACGATGATATTAAATAGTCTAACATAGCTTAACAGACCTGAACATTGATCAGGCTTCATAACCACACTAACTGTTTCTCTGGCTTACTATCCTTATAAATAGATATTGGATACAATTTTCTAAACTAAATTTACCTTGCTGCAAATTAAGCAGATTACACGATTGAGAAATATTAATTACCAACCTCTTTTTACAGTAATACAACATTCTATAATATAAATTGAAACGGAACTAAACTTGTTTTACATTTCAGAACTCAGAAGCTTGAATAAATAGAGGTTAATTTTGAGGACTCATTGAAAGGCAAAGTTAAAACACATGACGTGGAAGGTTTTTTTATTTTCTTTGTTTATTTTTTAAAGTAATATTTGTCTTTGTAAGGACTGTCACACAAACAGACACAGGACTGCAGAATGTTATATGAAATGCAGGAGTGAAAAAGAACCACATTATTTTTTCAGTAAAAAGCAGTTTTTACTAGTCGATGCCAGAAACTCACCTCCTGAATCAGGTTACTGATTCAGCTGCAAAATACTTGATTATAAAACATTTCAGTAAAAAATTACAGAGTTGACATGCTGAAATTGGTCTTGACACAGTCCATCCAAGATAAATCGCGATTGGATGAGGACGAAAAAGAGGCTCTTAAATCCTATAACAATACCATAAAATATAAAGAAAATCAGAAAAGAGATTGACTTTTGAGTAACAAGCATAATAGTATGGTAATATACAGGAGAGCAGGAAGAATAAGCAAGTGTTTCATCCATGTTGGAGAACCAGATATGGTTCTTTCCTTCTGGGTTATGTTTTCCAAACCTTGTATTTCTGCTGTTCTTTCAATTTGTTCCAATTTGTTGGGACACAGTGTTGCAGCTTAACTTGCATAGAGAAATGAGAAATAATTGCCTGCAATAAGATAACAATGACACTCAATTATGTTTTGGTTTTTTACTTAGCAATGTGAGCACTGAATTTTTTTTTAATCATCTATGGTTTGCTTGCTGTTATTTCTTTCAGTCTTCTGTTTTTCTGTTTTACATCTCTATATGGGTTCACATTTTCTGCAGGATCGGGTCTTATAGACAGGGACAGGTTACATATAAATTTTTTTTAGTTTCAAGATTTTGTAGCAGTAATAGCATATAATTACCCATCTTTTGTCTGCATTGAAACAATTTGTTCTTCCGACTTAATAGTGACATTTGTCAAAACTAAAGTTTTTCTGAACTTTTTTTCACTGCCTGGAGTCTATTCTAGCAATTCTCTATGCTGAAATTTGCATTTGTTTGAAGATTTTTATTGTTCCACTGCTCTCACATGTTCCTCACCTTAAAATCACAAACTCTATTTCTTTGTGATCAATTCTATCCATTGTGATTTTCTACATGGTGAGCTAATGCTTTCTTATTCAAAATGTACTGTAAAAGAGCTGCTTTTAATTGTTGTTTCCAACTTTTTCAAACCCATTTTTTTCAAACATATACTGCTACAGTTTTCCTCCAAATATGTAGTGGTGAAGACTTCCATTAATGTTTTTTGTTTCACCTGATAATTCACGAAAATGTTTGTTTCAGCCCACACCTTCATTTAATTTGTTTATTAAATACCTACAATTAAATTAAGCCTGCTTATTCTGTTTTGTTTTCAACCAGATACTTTCAACAGATATTTCTCTCAATTCTTTGTAAACTTCAAAAAGCCAGAGAGGATAGAGGTTGTTCAACAAATGCTGAAACAGAAGAAAAAAAGCAGATGGTGCACTGATGTGTGTAAGCCTCCTCATTTTTTTCAAAGTAAAAATCTATTTCTACACTGTTTTCAGTCAGTTTATCCCTTATTTTTTTTCTTTGGTTCTGACCAAACCATAGTATGGTTTCTATAAGTATACTCATTTTTCCTCTTTGATGTCTGTACTCAGAGTACAGATACCTAATATTATCTTACCCAAGACTCCATTTTAATATCCTGTTATTCTACCCCACTTCTATAAAAAGGTCTCTCTCTTTTTTTTTGTAACCTACTTTGTGGACTTTTTACTAAGTTGGCAGTTCTCCATTTAATACCAGATCTGTGTCACCAAGGAATGCTGCTTTCACTTAATTTCTTCCAGGTATCATAATATCATAGAATCATAGAATAGTTTGGGTTGGAAGGGACCTTTAAAGGTCATCTACTCCAACCCCCCTGCAATGAGCAGGGAGATCTTCAACTAGATCACATTGCTCAGAGCCCCATCCAACCTGACCTGCAATGTTTCCAGGGATGGGCCATCTACCACCTCTCTGGGCAACCTGGGCCAGTGTGAAAAATTTCTTCCTTCTACCTAGTCTGAATCTGCCCTCTTTTAGTTTAACACCATTAGCCCTTTTCCTATGGCAACAGGCCCTGCTGAAAAGTCTGTCCACATCTACCTTAGAAGCCCCCTTTAAGTACTGGAAGGCCACAATAAGGTCTCCCTGGAGCCTTCTCTTCTCAAGGCTGAACAACCCCAACTCTCTCAACCTGTCCTCACAGGAGAGGTGTTCCATCCCTCTGACCATTTTTGTGGCCCTCCTCTGGACCCGCTCCAAGAGGTCCATGTCTATCCTGTGTTGAGGGTTCCAGAGCTGGATGCAGGACTCCAGGTGGGGTCTCACCAGGGTGGAGTAGAGGGGCAGAATCCCCTCCCTCGACCTACTGGCCATGCTACTTTGGATGCAGCCTAGGAGATGGTTGGCCTTCTGGGCTGCAAGTGCAAATTGCCGGCTCACGTCCAGCCTTCCATCCCACAGTACCGCCAAGTCCTTCTTGATAGGGCTGCTCTCAACCACCTTCATCCCCCAACCTGTATTGATACCAGCAGTTGCCCCGACCCAGGTGCAGGACCTTGTGTTTAGGCTGTCTTTCTGGCTACTTTTCATAAAGTGAATATGTCAAAGATCCTGTTTGTGTTCATCATACGTATTGGCTTAAGAGGTGAAGCTGAAGTCTGTGATAAGACAGTATTTCCACCTAAATTACACTTGATTCTTTAGCATCCTCACCCTTATCATTCTTAGGCTTATCAGAGAAGGGTAGAGTTTGGAAGGGATCTCTGGAAGTCATCTTGTCCAACCACCCTACTCAAGCAAGATCACACAGAGCTGGTTGCCATGTCCAGACAGGTGTTCATTATCACCAAGGAGGGACACTCCGTAACTTTCCCTAGGCAACCTGTACCAGTGCTCAGTCATGTCCACAGTAAAAAAAAAAAAGTTTTTTGTTATGTTCAGACAGAACTTTATGTGTTTCAATTTGTGTCCATTGCCTCTTGTTCTGTACCTTTACTGAGGAGCCCAGAGCTGGACCCAGAACTCCAGCTGTAACCTCACCAGTGCTGAAGAGAGGAGGGATCACCTTTCCTCAACCTGCTAGCAACGCTCTGCCTAATGCAGCCCAGGAGGCTGTTGGCTGCCTTTGCCACAAGAACACGCTGCTGGCTTATGTTCAATTTGTTGTCCATTAGGACCTCCAGGTCCTTTTCCACAAAACTGCTTTCCAGCTGATCGACCACCCATACTGGTTACTGGAGTTATTTCTTCCCTGATGCAGGACTTAGCACTTCCCTTTGTTGAACCTCATGGGATTCCTACCTTGCCCATTTCTCCAGCCTGTCAAGGTCTCTCTGGATGGCAGCCCAACCTTCTGGTGTATCAACCACTCTGCCCAGCTTGGTTTAATCTGCAAACTTGCTGAGGGTGCACTCTGCCCCATCATCCTGATCGTTAATGAAGATGTTGAACAGGACTGGATCCAGCACTGACCCCTGTGGTACATTGCTACTTATTGGCCTCCAACTAGACTTTGTGCCACTGAAAATCACCCTCTGGGCCTGGCTATTGAGGCAGTTTTCAATCCACTTTACTGTCTGCTCATCCTGGCCATACTTCATCGACTTCTTTACGAGGATCCTAGGGGAGACAGTCTCAAAAACCTCACTGAAGTCTAGGCAGACAATATTCACTGATTCACCCTCATCTACAAACTGGCCTTACTCTTCTGCTAGAGACAGACTGCCTATGTCTCCACTACAGTTGGGGTTTGAGGCTTTTCAGGCTATTGGCTCTCTGAGAAGATCCTCTGTGTGTGTCTCTCTCATCCTTTCTGATGTTGTACAGCCTGATGACTTCCTCCCATGACTCCTCCAGTTGGTAACACAGCTTCTCAACAATGGCACACCTCCTGCAGGAAAAAAGACCACCTCTCCCAGCTTCAGCAAGAGGCCTCAGGCGCTGTCTGGAGTCTGGGACTTGGTGGGCTACATCCACCACCCAAAGCTCTGTCTGGATCAATGGCTCCACCCTGGCCGGGACAGCTGCTCCAGCATCTGCTGGAAAATGTGCACTGTGGCACACTACAACCATACATGAGAATGTTTATGCTGATCTGAGATGAGGACCCCCCTCTTTGTAGCCTACTGTGCCAACTTCTGTACAAACTGCTGCATCTGTGAGCTGCACTTTAGACCTAGCTCTTTTATAAGCTTATCCCTAGCACCACCTAAACTAATGCTTGACCATCTGTAATCAGGGGACAGCTTCAGCAAAGGCTTCAAGCGCCTTTAGGTCAAGGGCAGCTGACTGAGCTCTTAGAAACTCATAGAGCTTACCTCATCCTTACCTGGCAGCAGGTACCCTCAAGATTCTCAGACTTGAAATCCAGGCATTCCCCAGCAATCCTGGACCTTGTCCCCAGAAGATCCAGAAGGTCGCAAAGCAGAACCCAGAGACTGCTGCACATACTGCTGCATCTGTTAGCCACCTCTTTTAGCTGCACTTGTCAATGAAGAGTATGTAGAGTGTATATGTAACACTCCAAAGTAAGAAATGTTGTCTTTCTTATTGAAAAGGTCGTAGAGCAGATCACCAGTTCACACAATCCAAGTGCTTAAGCGTTGCCTCTTTTCAATAACTGTTGTCTGTTGCATGTCATGAAAATGGTCTCTGGAGAGGGCAAGAGAGAGTTCAGAAGCCCCAGCTCCAGGCTATCCTTCCGCATTCGCAGAACATCTCAGGGAAGGCAATAGTGTAATTCCCAAACAAGCTTTTCGTGAATATGTGAAGGATTTAAGTTCTTGGTCTGCCACACTGGTCCTTCATAAAACCATATATTCTTTCAGGTTTGAAAAGAGTGCACTGTGAAGACTGCCTTCCAAAGCTGAGTCTTTGTTTTGGTGAGAAATCTTATGCTCATTTCCAATCCTCTTCTCACACTTTTGGTCAAATAGCACATCTTTACTTTCACTGTAGTATGATGTTGTCACCTCCAGTAAAGTTTGCTATTTGTGGCATTCATGCCGACTGCTTTCTTGCTTTAATATTATTGGTCCTAAAATAAAGAGTTTTTTCTCTTCATAGAAATAGAAAAATTTTGTCAGCCCAAGGGTTCATCTGGTCCAGTATTCTTGCTCTAACAGCAGCAAGTAGCAGATGCTTGAATAAAGTGCACAAGTAAAAGGAATCTATTAAATACCCTTCCTTGAAATACCCTACTGGTTTCTGACAGTTTAGGGATTCCTG
>NW_010510064.1:7808-23611 GCF_000687285.1 Phaethon lepturus
CCCTGCCACTCTACAAATTCTAGTGCAATAGTGTGAAATAGTGAGAAAATGGGAAGATCGTTCACTGAGGTGGTATATTTCACATAGTGTGATATAATTTAAGAATTTAGTGTAATCACGTGTATGGCTCTTATTTTCTTGGTTGCTGTATAATACAACAATACAAATATATGCAATAAAACCTCAGAATTATAGTTATGTTTAATAAGGTCATAACTAGAAAATAGAAAACAATAGACAGGACAAATAAATCAAAAGAGGATCAAAGATTAAAAATGTGTGGTTTTTTGTTTTAGCTGCATTAAAAAAAAGATTAAATGTTTTATAATTTATGTGTACTTTATAATTTCAACCAGAAATTGCTATAAAGCCAAGAAGTTATCAGATGCATGTAACTCAATTTGAGAATCTTAAGGGGAAGATTTTTTGAGGTGTTGAGTGAGCACAGCCTGTGAAAGTAAATATTTTAAAATTTATGAAGCACCCTAATACTATAGAGAAGGGAGACTGTAATTACATCCGTTCATGATGTGCTGAGCACCTTCTGCCAAACTGATGTAGGTTTGCTGATTTAGATTGCAAACTATGAGGTCCTCTGGAAAAAGTTTTTAAAAAGTCAAGTAAATGATAAAAAAGGACAACAATGCAATTCAAAGTGAAATGGAACTGAGAATTAAATAGCTAGGCCAGATTCTGCAAGAGGCTGTGCATTTTTTAGCTGGTGCTGAGCGTTCTTGACTCCCACTACAGCCATTGAGTTCCTAATGAACTTACACCCTAGTTTAAACACTTCACTACAGAAGTGTTCATCACTATATAATCTCATTCTTGTAATGACTGCCAATACAGCCATTATGCTAATGAGACAGCTAGAAATGAAAGGAGATAAAAGGAAAAACGATAACTAAAATCCAAAGCAGTTTTAATGTTTCTAGTTTTAGTTTAATTATGTTCTTCCAAAGAATTATGACTAGATTAGGAAGAAAGGAGAGTAAATATTGTAGATTTAAAAAAAAAAAAAAAGCTTTAGTACTTCTCATGTAGATTCAGGGTCCATACAATATTCTCATTTATGTTTTAATACTGAACTTAAGTAGGGCTTCTGGGACATTTTTGGACTTCAGAATACTTTGGCATGCTAGATCAGTTCTATCACTATGATGGTCAATGGGAAAATGTAAAATAATAGGGATAAGAGAATCCTGAAGAGTTGAACTGGCAGAACAGCACAAGAAGCAGAAAAAAAATGAAATAAAGTTCAAACCATTTGCTTGAAAGATGAAATTAAATACTGAAACAGATTAAAATAGTAAAATATGGTTCAACATAGACAAAAGTGAAAAGAATGGGATGGTTCTAAGGTGTGTACGTGGCCAGTTTCTATGGTTAAATACTTAAGAGCAGATCTTCATGAATCCTTTAGGAATTAATAGAGCACAAAGTTCAACCTTGAAACTAGCTTGGTAGAACAACTGGTGTTTTTTGGTTTATGCCCCAAAGGCTGCAGAAAATATTATAGTGACTTGAAAGTGATCTCACATTAATTAGTGTTGCTTTGTTATCAGGAATGTTGTTATCCAGCATAATTTGGAATATCAGATGCTGCTTCACTTCCTGCAATAGCCTGCACCAGTTAGAGGAAAGCAAGGTAGTACAGAGGAAGTTTGAAGCCCATTTTGACATTCTGAAAACTCATTCTAGAGGTCAAGTCTAACTTTGGAAAGTTTCTATCTTTAAGACAAAACTTTTGCCCTGAAGAAAGACCACTGATGTAAACCTTCAGAACCTGATTCTTGTCTGTTAACATGCCTTCCAGCAACTTTGCAAGACTCAGAACTGTATGTTGAATTCTAACATGATTTTTTTTAATGACAGCTTTCCAGGTGGTGATGACTAGTCCTGAGTCATATTCCCATGATGTTTTTCATTCCATGACTTCAACCGTTTGCAGCATCCTAGCCTGTCACATTCAGAAAAGTTGGAAAGCTTTCGAATACGTCTCAAGAGTAATTCTTTGTCATGATGACTGCACAGAGCCATACAAGTAAAATGATATCAATAAACAGAAATTACCGACTTCATGAAAATTGATGAAATAAACATAAGCTTCAAGAAGGAAGACCTTAAACTATGTGCCATTAAATTAGTCTATGTCTACTTAGATGGAAATTTAGGGGCAGTCGCGATATTAAAGGACTCCCCGGTGAATCATTTTGGGTTTCTCTCTCATGGTACTATTCTGCATGAGGCAGAGGTGGCACAGGGACAGTGATAAATCTGGTGTCATCCACAGAAAAAAGAAAAAAGATTGAGGCAGAAAAGAAATAGCTAAATGTGAAACAGGAAATATATCTGAAAAGGACATGCATGTGACCTGCTTTTTTTTTCCTTCTTTGTTTACTGAAGGTATGTACAGCAGGCTGCCAAAAAATGAAGTAACTTTTTTCTTTTTTACTGCTACTTTACAAAGAATATTGCCCAAAACGCTAGAAAAGTGTATGTTAAAGAGATCCAGATAAAATAAGACTGCTTTGTTTTCACCTGAAACTAGCTATTAGAAGATACAGTCTATGTTATCATTGTGCATTTCATCAAGATCTGCTTGTTTTTCATAAACAGATCTCGGTTCATGATGACATGTAGAATATATGTCGGTAGTATTACACAAGTTGCAAAGGAGAAAACCCATTGATCTTGTGAGTCTCACCAGTACGAGAATTAGGGTTGCTTATAGGAGAAAGAGGACAGCTTTCAGGAGCAAAAAAACTTGTTAACAAGGAAATAATCTGATTCTCGTGAAATAATGAGCTGAAATTGCAGCAAGAAACTGTTGTAGATTAGGAGGAGATGAGAAAAAAAATCTGAAATTTTATTGATATAAATACATTGAACTGCTGTCCTTGGGAGAACTGTAGAGTCTCCACCATTGGAGGTTTTAAAAAACTGGTTAGGTGAGTATCATCAAAGCATTATGCAGGCATTGAGCATAACTGTAGCAAAAGTGGAATTCATAGAGAATGATGCAGACTCTTTGGACCTCAGATTTGTTTTGGATATATTTTTAACTAGTTGAGATCTCAGGTGGGAAAAATATTTTAAAATATGGATTGTTAGTTGAGATATATGTTTCAGATAACAGAATACAGTTTCTGTGATATGTCATTTCAAAATAATACCTCAAACAAGAAAAAAACCCAAAACCACAGCAGCTGTTGAAAATTATGAAAGTTCTAGCTTCTTGTATTTACATTTTTTTCCTCCAGTAGACAGAAATGAGAACTAAACAAGTCCTGAGCAAGACCTAAACAAGTTTTAATCAAAATTCAATTTCCCACATTTAGAGTGGGAGATGACAAGGACCATTGGAAGACAAGGATGTGTAACAGGGGAAAGGAATCAGATTTAATGACAGAATATTTCTGTGCAAGCAAGAGAAAGCCTAACAATGCTGGTAAACTAAAACAGAGAACAGAAACAAAATAAGATTGCTCTGATTTGGACACCAAGCAGGGAAAAGTAAAAGTCTATCTTTTTATGCCAAAGAAATTAATTTAATCCAAGTCACAGAACAGTTTTTAACCTTTTTTGCAGAAACAAATTCTTCAGCTTGGAAATGCCAGTGCAGACTGAACAAATGTGTCTCCTGATGTTACACAGTCTTCAGCCCCCTCTAGTCCACCCCCACAATCCTTCAGCTTGGGAGAAATTTGAGGCAAGCCCTCCTACTGCCCCTTCGCTTCCAATCAGCAAGAAACAGATTCCCAGCTAGGTATTAAGCAGTCCTGAGATACTGAGTTCATTTTGTTTGTTTGTTGTTGTGGGGTTTTTTTCTACAGTGAGAATACATTTGTTTTCAGTGAAGAAATTCCCTTCCCTAACCACCTCCAGTTTTCTTTAAGTGAGGCCATTTGTTTTCAGCAGTGAGAATTTTCTTCCCTCTTGCAAACATGTTCAGTTTTTGCAGCTAGAGTACAAACAGCAAATGCTCGCCAGAATCGCTCATCTCTTACTTTTTGCCTCCTTCCCTCATACCCTCAGTCCAACTCCTTCAACAAGCCCAGCAGCAGCAACCATATGTTATACATTAAAGACAGTCAGAGAGGTTAATATTCATTTGTATGCTGCCTACATTGACAGAAATTGCAGATTCAGAAAAATGGTGTTTATTTTCCTTAGCTTGAAATTTTCTTAATTTCTCACCACATAATAACACTTTGAGGAGTTACATAGTTGAATGTATCAATAGATTTTTTCCTCAGGCCTTCCAACAATTATTGCAATATGTAACTATGGGAATGCATCTGCCTTTTCCTCCAAAAAGAAACAATTTTTTCTTTCTCTTCTATACATACATTTTCATTTATACATTATTTTTCTTATTTAGCCAAAATTGCCATAAGTAAGCAGTTCTGAACAAGAAGCATCCTTCTTCTAGCAACAGATAATGAGCAGTACACCTATTGTCTAAGCAAGATGTCAGAGACCTCCTGACAGAAATATGTAACCTTTATTTTGTCTTTGAGTGTTATATTCCTGTGGTGCTGTATAACCTTTGGCTTACAAAAAGACTGTATCTGTTCTCTTTCTGCAAAAGCTTTTCTTTGTATTTTTAAAATTAGCAGCAGTGGGAGTTTTGCTTTTGCAGGATCTGTTTTAAGGAATACAATAACTAGGTTCTCAGAATGTAGCAAGATAGGAGAAATAAATATGAATATATACAGATATTCAAAAGTCATCTGCATTGTCTAAATTCTTCTTCTGTAGAAGTCCAATGAGAGTATTATTGCTTTCTTTAATGGAATCAGTGTTATTCATTTTGCAATGCTTTTTCTGACTATTTGATGTCTGAAAACATCCTTCCACAGCTGAGTGAATATTGAGCAGAAAAAAAAATGAAGATAAGATGTTGGATGTCTTCTCTGGAGTACGGACTATATCTAAACTGCTCTTTTTGCTCAGAGTATTCAATATTGCTTTTTTAAACAAAAATGGAAAACTGTTGCTTTTTTACATAACTTTCATATTTGGTTTTGAATGAGCCAGGAGACGACCATCAGTATCATTGAAAGCATCACTCATCTCCAAGATCAGATCAGTAGACTGATTTCTCCCTGTCTGTTGTGACTGGTACAATATGCCTTCAGTAAATAATAGAAACAACAGAAGTTCAGGGGTCAATTTTTTCTGAAAAAATCAATCTATATTTAATTGCAAATTATCTTCTTATCTATATAAATGCTAAAAATTGGTGTGATTTCACTAAGTCCAAGAAACTGGATTTAATGATAACTAATGGCAGCAAGTTCCACAGGTCAGCTGTGTTAAAATTAAAGAGTTTTTTCCTGAAATGTGTTGTTTTTAATTCTGGTATGTTTCCTCCTTTCTTTCTCAAGATGTTGAGCCAAGTAAGACCCTGATTATCTGAACGGGTTTTGTTTTTATGTAGCAGCTTATGTTCATGTCTTTGAAACTATGATCCGTCTTCTTAAAAGCCTTCTGCCTGTACCAACACTATACCTCAGCTTTCCTTACAAAGTTGCAGGATGTTACTCTGGTATTCCCCAACCCTACCCCACAAATATCTTCATTCAGTTAGTTTGTTTTTCATCCAGCCTATCATCTGCTGAACACAACATCCCAGGCTGGGGATGGCAGGTGGGGAGATGTGCTTATTTATACAGGGGACAGCCTAATCCAAATTTCTTTTAAATTCTTTGTAAGATCTGAGCATCAGATCAAGCTCAACATGGAAGGCTATGTCAACACTTATCACATATACTTTTAAAGTCCTTTCAAAAGTTATATCCTTGCAGGCAAATTCTTCACCAAGTAGGTTATATTAGAAGTTCAGGACAGAACAGATGATTTGGGGGTGGGGACACTACAGTCCAGACACTGGTTCCCACCATTACTTTAAAAATAGTTTTCTTCCGAAGACTTTGCAACCATTCTCTGGTTCCCTTTAACTGTAACCTAAACTGTTGTGTTATGAAAGACATTTAATTTAAAAGAAGAGAAATTGGTCGCGTGAGCAACCTGCTTCTCACTAACCTCTCAATAAAGCCTTCAGGAAGAGTCTGAATCGTCTAATGACCTCACTGGCTAATGTTTATACTACCCTGCAGAAACAGCCCCTTGTTAAAACACCAAGTAAATTAAATTGCAGGCCACACAAGCTTTTAAGGTGTGTTAAAGATGAGCGGATAGCCTGTCATAACTGACTTTGAGGAAACTAATTTATTTTATTCAATACTGCCAGCTTTCAGTGACTATATATGATGATTTATATGCTGATTTAAAATTGTCAAAGTTGAGTGTGAGGTTGTGTCAAGATGACAAAGGTTTATATGAGCAAAGCATTTGGGGGGGGGAGCAAAACTGGAATTTTCTACTGCACTTTTAAAGTACTTCATGACCCAAACTTCAGCAATCTTTTCAAATCCTTTAGAAGGGACAATTTTTCTACTGTTATCATGATGTGATATATTAAAATTTAATTGAGTCATAACTTCCCAATTAACCTTCCTGAAAAACACTGTTCAGCCCTGAACTGTATCAAATGAACACAAGGCATGCAACATATTTTTGTATTAATGTTTTTGTTTCTTTATCATCAGATGTTTCCTTAGCTAATCAGGAAAACCATTAACTATAAATGAGGAATGGATCCCCTTGATGTTTGCATCTGTTAATGCAAGATTTCTGGGACTAGGAAGAGAGAGGTATAAAGGTAGCTTAACTGTGTCTTTATAGGAGAGAGAAAAATAGTGTCTGCACCCAGGATTATTTTGTATGAATCAGATGTTTGGTAGAAAACAGGTACCAACATGGGAGAGGTGCTCAGATCTCCCTGAATGGTTTATCCACGAAGGTCTTACATGAAGAGTTAACAGCCACCATCAGTGAAGAAAAACAAGCCTTACTTAGCTCTTTGCAAGAACAGTTTGTAGTCACCTACCATCAGTATTCCTGTCTCCAGATGTTGATCATAGAGGCGTTTGCAGCCTTTAATGAGCTGCCCAAACCTCCAATGTGAGTGGGATTACAAACGCTGTCCGTAGCATTCGCTGTTGGATTGGCACCTCCCCACCTTCCCTGAAGCAACCTTAAGTAGCCTTTCTGAGGTAGTTAACTATCTCTGTATTTCATGTAGAGATTACCAGTATCTAACTTTGGGCTTTAAGAGCAGGGTCCTGAAAGAGATTTGGCACAGCCTCAGATCCTTCAATAGCTCTGGATCCTCAGTAACTCCCTCTCTCATCAGTCCAGTCTGGCAGAGCAGGGAGTTAAATAGAGGTTTCACTTGTTTTGAAGTGCTTGAACTCTACTTGATTTGGGGTACATAACAAGAGATGACTCTCTTGCTGAATCTAGCACATACATTCTCTCTACTTTGGAGATCAGCTATTTATTTCCTGTCTGTGTATTATCTGATTCTGCACTATGCAAATACAACTCTTGCTGAGAGAGTTTTTAATAAAAGTTGGCAACTGATGCCTAGAATTACATTAACACTGAAGTAGTAGCAGCATTTTCTACTCCTTCAAGAGGATCTTCAAAAAAAGTAGGGGAACAGGGGAAGCTGCTATGCTCTTTCATCATTTTACTTGCTGTAGTAGCTACTTCCAAATTACTAATTGCACAGATACTCCAAAATGAAGAAACAACTTATCTTAGATTAAATCACCTTGTGAAAGTAAGCTGGTGTCATTGGTGTGGCAGTGCAGTTAACCTAGGATAATATTCCTTACGAATAAGGTCCATAGTGATAGGCCCCTTGGAAATACACACAGTACAAAAAGAAAAAAAAAAATCTTTGGCAATTGTGGAAGCACATTTCTAGAATTTGGCATAATCTAGTTACACTGTAGTTATCTCTTTCTTGAATAAAGGCTGGTGCTGTTCATTTGATGTTGAGACGAATCAGAAACCCTGCTGAGAACTTTAATAAGATACCTAACAAGGGAAATTCTCCACATTAGGCAGTCTGGCTAGCTGACAGTCACTGCTGTGCTATCTCAAGATGCTGTAATATGCCCCAAGTTAATATAATGGCCCTCTAGAATGCTTCAATGAATTTCAGTTTTGTGTAATTGTTATTGAGATATTATATACACATACATATATGAACGTAAACAGACACACATATATGTGTGTACTCCAAAAGATGAGACAAGACAGCTGGATGAAGTTACATCACTATGTGAAATGATTGACCATGGTAGCAATCCTTCCACTCCAACCTATAAAATAAAAGCTCTGAAAAGCTTGTGTTTTAGAGACAGAAATCTAACACTTAAATGCTGCTGTTGTATACTAAGATTTTAATTGAAAATATAACTGGAAGTGAATTTCTCTAGGACCCAAACTTAATCAATTTGAAAATTAACAAAGCAAGAAAAAAGGAATGACTTTGTGATTTTTTTTAATTTGAAATTTTATATATTTTTCCCATTTTTAAATATAAATTAACTCTTTTCAAACTAACAGCAGCTTTGAAAAAAAAAAGAATCATATAGTTTAAAAATATAAATGACACTTTTCAGATTATTTTCAATGAAATTTGGATGAAACTATAAGTATGGACAAGCAGTTTCTACTGGATGACTAACAATTATTAACTGAAGCATCTCCAACAAAGCCTATTGACATCAAATGTAGCTTTTGTTTTGTGAGCATATATTTGTTACAAAGTTAGATGGGGAGGGTTGAAGCAATTTCTTCCATTCAGCTTGAAAAAGAGATCTGATGGGTGCCAGAAGGACTATGATATATGAAACATTTCGGCTTGAAGTGGCTTTGATAGGAAGGATTGTTCCATGAAAAAAATGCAGGAGAACATAAACTTTATCCTTAAAAAAAAGTTTTTCTTAATATCCAGATTAAACATGCATGTAGCTTTGGAATACATTGTTTAATGAGAGGGAGATGCTGAAGCAGTTTGATAAAGTCAGCTATTTCAATAAAAATCTCCCCTGTTTTTTCCATACTGATCACTTTCTCAGAACTCATACATCTGATCTTTGTCTTGCTGGGTGATTCATATTTCTTGCTGCCCACCTAGATTTGACCCACAGATTTTTGTTGGAGCCTCCACACTTATCAAGTCTTCTTCTAGGATTTGTTGGTGTGGGTTTGCTAGAAAACCCCTGCACAGTTTTTTTTACAGGGTATCTGTAAAGGCAACTTAGGCATGCTTGACTTTGCCTTGGGTGTCATAAAGTACTTTCGGGACTTACCTTCTTATAACCCCATTACTTGAATCAGGCCCTGACAACTTTCCTCTTACAAGTAGGATATTGTTTAAAAAACTGAAGTCTCTATTTGGTTGCTTGAATTCTTGTAATTTTACCTATTAAACTAGTTCTTGTTCTTTAAAACAAAATACTGCTGGACATGATTATATTTTCTCTATCTTTAATAGAAATAAAGGAAACAGTTATAAATAGTTGATGAGAATCTATGCATGCATAATGATTTTTAATTGCTGAGAAGTTTCTACTACATTCAGCTTGCAGCTGGCTGTATTGTTATTGTGTTGGTCACATTGTAGTTGACTAACTTATTTATTGCCGCCTCAGCTATATTTTGGGATTTGGACTATGCTTTAATAAGCCCAGATGGATTTCAGCCTAAGTAATACATTTAAATCTATAACCTAAATATGAAATATAGATTTAACTCATTAAAAATATTGCTCCAGCACCAGAGTTGATGGTTACGTTTATTATGTGATCTTTCTGTAAATATGTAAATTATTTACACTGGTTTTGGGCAAATTATATTGTCATCCTTAAATATGACTTCTGTATATAAACTGTAAAATGTTGGAGCCATTATGATGATTTTGTTCATCTCAGTAAAGGTTCTGGGTTTATGCTTAACATACCCATATTCAGCAAAATACTTAAGTATGTGCTGGATTTGAACAACTGCTTAACTTAAAATGCTGTTATATAGCAGGCGATATTCAAAGCAGATTTGTATCATTTGGTGTTTTGTTATGAAGCACTTATTCTAGCTTGGACATAACTCTGAGAATCAATCAGACAGTCTGTATCCCAAGCTCCTCTGAAAGTGCTGGTGATGCGGCAGAGCTTATCCCTAGTGAAAGCAGTAGCATATCAGTCCACCGACACAAGAAAAAGCTCCCTAAGCTTCCCACTTGAAGAAAGTGAAGGTGTGAATATATTTACACATATAAGCGAAGCATACTACTTATTTACTTGACATGGGCTTATTGCCAGTTCATGGCTCGCTAAGAACTGTGACTCCTACTATCTGCCGCCCAGCGTACTCGTAGCTCACAGCGTGGCGGGTTGCTCGCTGCTGTGGTGGTGTGTTACTGGGGCAAGCTGCCCCAGACCCCCGCCAGACCGCAGCCGCGTTCGCTACCTTGTTCAACATGAGATCTTTCCTGGCACTCACGGTGAGGATGTTGCTGCGTGCTCATGGTACTGGGAGCTTCCGTGAAAACTCTGCAGTTGAAAGAGAACTGCAGTGACTAGTCAAAGCCCCTGAGGCAGTTAATTTTTTGTTGAATAAGAAAATACAATTTCATGTATTTCTTCTCCAAAACACATGGTAGAAAAAGGAGTCAGTGTTTCAGAGTCCTGCTAGCTGTTTCTCAACAGAGACTTTATTGCTATTGTTAGCAGGTGGTCCAATGGCAAAGATTTTTAATAATTCTATTTTTTATTGAATAGTACTATACAGCTGAAAAGTAGTAAGTGTGGTTGGTATGTACAAGAAGGTGCAGAACACATACATAACAAACACCATTAGTCTTATTCCAATGATGTAAATGTTTCAGAAAAGTTTTTCCTTTAAAAAGAAAGAGAAAAAATAATCAACCATGGCAGTAAGTAAGTAACTGAAAAAAATACATAATACTTATTCACCAAGTCCATCATGATGTATTCATCTGATATTTTCTTTGATAAGATGTGTCATTTTCTAAATAAAGGACATACAACATTACCGGTTAAACTAAAGAAGATAATGGAATAGTTTAAGAACTATAGGGTACATAAAAATCTAGCATTGAATTGAAAGGAATTTAGTAATGGTACCACTTAAGAATTGTCACAGAGGTAAATGCTGTTTAATTACTTTTCATTTCTGACCATAGCACAGAGACTAGCAGTGTTCTGGTAAATTTTTTTGCCATCAAAAAGGTAGGATATATTGTCAATATGTGAATAATGTAAATGTCTTAAAAAGGTGTGATCAAATTATCTTGTTCTCAAGCATGATATCATTCAGTTAGGGATCATGTTAATACTTTCTGCTGTAAGACAGGAATTCGGGCTGAATAATGGAGAGAGAGGGAAAAACAAGGGTATTATTCAGCCATGAAGGGCAGTCAGGCATCAGTGTAATGTGGCTGTGAAAATGACAGAGACAATCTTAAGATTTATCAGCTATGTTTTTAAAAAGGGGAAGAAGTAGTACCATTGCAATATTCATGTGAAAACAGAGAAATTCCGGTCACTCAGCTCTAAAAAAACCACCAAAATCTAACTGAAATAGGCTTGTAAAATATTATTCAGATGACCAGGAAAAAGGAGAGCCTATATTCTGTGAATCTAAAAGACATGGCTTTTTTGGTCAAGAAAAACAAAGGTTGAGAATGTCTGTGGTTAAATCCAAGAAGCAAGTGGTAACAGGGAAAAGAATTCCTTAAAGGATGACATTGATAAGAAAAAAAGTGACTCAGGCCTGAATTTTCAAACTTCCAACCATGTTTGGAAGAAGCTTCTGGAGAAAACCTCCAATAGGAATGGCAAGGCAAGGAATTAAACTTGGTTTTGAATGGTCCTCCATTAGGTCATGAAATGGATCATATGATTATGCTCATACGCACATATTTTGCTCTGCCAAGAGGTGTGGTGGTATTTTTATGGCTGATCAAAGAAACTAGAGATGTGAAACAGTTTTCTGGTTTTGCTGTGAAGAGTTGCAAGTAGTGCAACTTGGTTAGAAGTCATGTGTGGTTCACGAAAGTGTGTGTCTAGCAAGAAACAGCAATGTTTTCACATGATTAAAAGCATGATAATTATACATTCAGACCAGTTTTTGACTTGTATTTCCTACTGATTTCAGTGAACCCACATCAGTTTTCAGCAGCGGCAGGCTGTGTACTTGCATGCTTATATTTCAGGAGATGCTTCAAAGAACTAAAACTTCTCCAAGGTTTCTATATCAAAATAGAAGAAAGATATGGGAAAATCATCACCTTAAAGTGCCATAAACTGGTTAAATGCATTTTAAACATGGAAGCAAATTAATCCTCAACATTACTGAACAGGCTTAAGAATAATTAGTTTCATTAAGATTCAAATTATTAAAGATTATTATTAATTTGACTTTATCTGAGAGAAATTATTTAGCTGTCAGCGTCTGCTTGTTTCTTCCTTCTGTACAAATTTTCATTCCTTCACATAGACAGCTGAGGTTTTTAATCTCCTCTTCCTTTACCATACTTATCAGTTCATTACAGTTTGGAGAACTGCTCTCTTTACCTACTTTTTACTGTGTCAATTCCATATTGAAGCGTTGTTCTTTTTTTCCTGTGCTTAGAACAAGATGAAAAATCCAAAGAAATAATAATAAGATGCGTCCTTCCCAAGTATTTTTCCTAACAAGGACAATGAATGTTCAAATATGGAAAATAAGATAAACCTTTCTAGCACTATATCATCACATATTCATCATCTTTTTATTTGAATGAAAGAGAAATTTTTAGTTAGCAGCTCAATATTTCCTCAAATATAAATGACTTTATCTTTGGAAAAACAAAAGTCATATCTCTTTTTTGTATGCCGTAATTCTTCCTTTAAAATATTAGCATGCTCATTGTTAAGCGTTATGTAGTTTGGTCAGATTCTGAAAACACAAAGATGTAGAAAATAAAATAAAATGAACTATCAAGAGTGTGAGTCTACATTAGGACAAAAATTTTCATCGCGAACAAGAGGTACAACAATCACGTAGGCTTGCCAACTTTGATTCAAATTATGTAAGCACTTAGCCGTAGATTGATTTTTAACCACTAGAAAGTGAGATGAATGATAAGGCACCCAAAAAAACCTCCCAGGCATTAGAGAAGGAAAGGATGTCCTGCAGCTCAGTACCAGCAAATAACACAGCAAATGAACCAGGTGTGACAGTTGATATTCCCTCCCTGAGACCTAACCAACACATCTGCAATATTTGAGACCTACACTTGAAAATAAACAAAATGTGAAGTTGATGAGAGTTTAATGAAAACAATATCTAACTTCAATTAGTTACAGTGGAAACTCACTAATTTTCACTTGGCTAACTCCCAAAGTCCATAATTTTAAAGGAAATTATCTTTCTCCCTTCCTCGCCACAAAGGTGTAAGAAACAGAGCGCCCTAGTATTGTTACTGTATTAGTTACAAATTATTACCTTTCTAAAATATATAACATTAGACTACGGAGTATGTACACGTAACTTGCTGCATCATTACAGAAGGTAACTGGTAACACCTTGGTCATATTCTGTGTTATAGCTCATTGGATTCAGATGTTTCATTTCTAATAGAGTTAAAGGGAGACCCATTTCTTTAGGCAGAATTGTGTAAATCCCTTTGTTCAGGTTGTTCCCGTTGTTAGGAAGGACTAGGGACAAGGCTCCTTTGACAGTGCCAAAAATGGAATCTAGCCCTTTAGGGCTCTATTGTGCCTGCAGGATTGAGATGTTTAATATATGTTTCCTAGGTTTTCATTTTTAGTCTTGGGAGCAAACTGGTTCTTGAGGTAACTGGGCTGAAAGGAGCTCATAGATGATTTTTACTTTTGGTGCACTAGAACTGGATTAATCTTTTAAATTATTTTTATCAGGTTGCTTAATATGGCTGACTGGGGGCACACATAAACAAGAAACATTTCGTACAAATCAGAAATAGTGCCCAGACCTAAACTAACTCTTAGCTATTTCTTCTTTTCCTAAAAATGATCAAAAAGAAAAGGTGGGAATAAAAACTAAACTGTAGCCTAGTCCATACAGTAGGACTAAGCAAGTACCAAACAGGTAGTTTATTCTGATGAAAAGCTGACTGAAGTTACTTTGTATTGAGAGAGAAGTCCTTATGTATAAGTAGATATAATTTCAAGCATGTTTTGGTTAATTTAAAAAAAAAACAACCCAACAACAATGCTGTCATCTTTAAAATACACCTAATGGAGTATACTCCTATCTTAACAAGTATGCTTTTATTACTCGCTGGTACTTTAAAAAATAAAACCAGAAATATCTTCTAGTGGAGTAAAAGATCTTTTCAAAATAAAATGTTTCACTAGCAATGACAGAGAGAATCCAAGATAGAAGATTTGTCTAGTCATTGATCTTCTTTTGAAAATCAGATCAACAACTCTTCATGAATCACTTAGCTTCATTGTTACAAAACATTTCTTTTTTTCTGCATTTTTATACAGGACACTGTCTTCAGTTTTATGAAATTAGTTGGTCACTGAGGGTAACATTCTGGACTAATCTATGGCTTTTTTGTCTTTTTTTACAAGAATTAGTCTTCAATGTGCAGGAGGCTGATAGCTGGTGTAATTTATACATCACATTTTCTTTCTCTCTTTCTCTCTCTCTTTCTTTCTCTCTCTCTTTCTTTCTCTCTCTCTTTCTCTCTTTCTCTCTTTCTCTCTTTCTCTTTCTCTCTTTCTCTCTTTCTTTCTCTCTTCCTTCCCCCCCCACCTTTCTTTTCCTCCTTCATGTGGATTCCAGAACACTTTCATTGTGCTATCTGCATAGTATGAAGACATCCATGTTTACTCAGAAGTTGTAAACTGTATTCAGTGCTTAACCATATTCTTTATGGGCATTCCACAATTGTCTTTTTTTCAGAATTAGAACAATCAGACACTTGGAGTCCCACATCCATCTTAGAAAAGCAGCATTTTATAATTAAAGCTACAGTCCTTATATTTATTTAGTAATGGAAAATCCTGAAAATCCTTCTTCATATAGAAAGTTTTTACTGAACCTAAGTCTCCCACTGATTTCAAATATATGAAATGGTAAAGCATACTATAGAGAATACTATGGATATATGTCTATCATGATGTCTTTCTGTCCCCATCTTTAATATTTACCCTAAGCTTTACTTCACCTGACAGTTTTGCAGAGCTGCAAGGGTTAGCAGTCTAAAAAAAATGCTGCTTTGAGCTGGTCTTGCATGGTATTCAACAGGGAAGGAGACAACAGTCCCCTGCACAGGTTCCTTCCGAGAATTTAATCTTTTCTCCTGCTTGTGGACTCCTCATATTGTGGTTTTTTTCTCATTCATTAGCACATAATACAGGATAGGTAATGATTGACAATTTTGGTTGTGTTTTCTTTTATTTCTAATGTGGCAAAGGAAGCCAATGATAAAACAGAGATGGTTTTGTTTTATTTGGAAGACAAATGTAACACCTTACTTAGTGTAATCTCAGCTGACTAACAGATTCTTCGGTAAACATTTTAAAAGGCTGTAGCTATAACTACATTTTGGAATTGCCCTGATGTTCACTATACTTCAAAACTGCATTCTTCTGTAAGGCAATCTTCCATTTTGCTGTAGGCAAAGATGTCAACTAAGGAGACTCTAAATACCCTTAGTATCAGAAAATTATTTTCTAAGAGGAAAAATGCCTTTAATTTAGCACAGTGTGCTGTAAAAGAGTAAAATGCTTCCATGTTTCTGCTTCCTAGGACAGACCAGATTCTGTTGCTGAATATATAATATACAAAAATATATATTATACAATATATTATATAAT